>NC_134501.1:33251374-33383090 GCF_040206685.1 Ascaphus truei | reverse complement strand
TACTCACACACACACACAGATACACACACACACACACACACACAAACACACAGATACACACACACACACACACAGGTACACACACACACTGATACACACACACACACACACACACACACAGATACACACACACACACAGATACACACACACACACAGATACACACACACACACACAGATACACACACACACAAACATACACACACACATAGATACACACATACACACATACACACACACACATAGATACACACATACACACACAGATATACACATACACACATACACACACACACATAGATACACACATACACACACAGATATACACATACACACACAGATACACATACACACACACACATACACACACACACATACACACACACACACACAATCCCCTGCGGCCCGGCCGGCATGAAGGAGGGATAATGGGGAGGGATAATCGCGGCGCCCCTCTAGGCAAGCCACGGCGCACCAGGGCGCCGCGGCGCGCAGATTGGGAACCACTGGGCTGGGCCGCAAATACTGTATGTTCGTTGTGGGCCGCATGATGCCCGCCGGCCGCGAGTTTGACATGCTTGCTGTACAGTCAACATCATCCATTGTTAACCACTGACTATACTCGTCTTACTGCGATACGATCTCACACTGCAGCTTTTCTTTACTGACTGATTCCCCTGGGCTCTTTAATACTGTTTCACGCTCTCTGTTTTTACTCTTAAAGCAGCACTCCTAATTTCCCTTTTGAAGTTAAACTTCCTTAGCGGCGTGAATGCAGTTGATTGGAGACGGACGTCAGTGGTGACGGAAGGGACATCACTCCTGGCAGAAGAGGCCGTCAGTGTTGCCAGCTTCCACCAGGAGGAGGCAGCGCTGGACGGACATGGACGGGGACACGCACACACGCCGCAGCTCCGCCGAGGGGGAGAAAGTGGGGTCTGCTCCGGGACTCAGACAGCAGCGGGGAAATGGAGCTCACCTGCGCCAGCTTGGTGACTGTATTCCCTGTACAGCCCTGCCGAGCACACCCTCCCCCCCCCCCCCCACCCAGTGAGACGCCGAGCACAAGTGTGAGCCACCGAGCACACCCTCGCAGCCAGTGAGCCGCCGAGCACACTCCCGACCCAGTGAGCCACCGAACACACCCCTCCAGTCAGCCACCGTGTCCAGGGCACTCAGAAAGACCCCCATACCCCTGCTGCAAGGGGGGGGGGGGGGGAGAGCTGCTCTGGCAGAAGGCACCAGCACACAGAGCCATGTCTGCAGCTCTGTGCGGGTAAAGAGAGTCAGGAGAGAGGGGGGGGGGGGGCAGGACCCTGAGAATAACACACCCACCACACAGAGAGACACACACATACGCTGACACACTGTTATTATAAATATAGATGTGCAAATAGCTAAAACACGTGTTCTAAGTCAAACTTCATTGCATTTTGGCATTGAAATTGTGTTTTGATTTTTAATTAAAAACATCACCATCACAAATACACTTTCTGTGACAAAACAGTGATAAAAGACAGAAGTTTCACGTAAAATGCACATGCTCAGCGCACACACACAAACACACATCAAAATGGCGGCGTTTAAATGTTCCGCATCACATGGGCCCATAGGAAGCTGTGACATCATCCCTTGCGGCTTCCTATTGGCCAGCATGTTCGAGGCATTTAAACCTGCAGAGAGATACTTACCTCCTTAGGGGGTGCCAGTATCTCTGGAAGCAGGGGGTCACTGAAGCTGAAATGAATGGGGTTCATTAAACCCCCATGCCCCCCTGCTTCAATCCTGTAACTACTAAAAAAAGCTGTGTGTGCGGTGCAGGCGCATAGTAAGTGAAACTTCTTTGACTTTTGTCACAGAAATTGTATTTGTGTTGGTGATGTTTTAATTAAAAATCAAAATACAAGTTCATTGACAAAACGCAAATAAATTTGACAGAATGCGCGTGCTCGGCACACATCCCCTGTATTAGATATTTGCACTGATTGTTCGCGTGTGACCGAGTGTGCGCGCGTGTGACCGAGAGTGCGCGCGTGTGAACGAGAGTGCGCGCGTGTGACCGAGTGTGCGCGCGTGTGACCGAGTGCGCGCGCGTGTGACTGAGTGCGCGCGTGTGACCGAGTGTGCGCGCGTGTGACCGAGTGTGCGCGCGTGTGACCGAGTTTGCGCGTGTAACCGAGCGTGCGACTGTGCGTGTGACTGTGACTGAGTGTGACCTTACATATCCCCTTGCACATCACCCCTCCTGCACATCACCCCTCCTGCACATCACCCCTCCTCCACATCACCCCTCCTCCACATCACCCTCCTTCACCTTATATATCCCCTTGCACATCACACATCCCCCCTGCACATCACACATCCCCCCTGCACATCACACATCCCCCCTGCACATCACACATCCCCCCTGCACATCACACATCCCCCCCTGCACATCACACATCCCCCCCCTGCACATCACATATCCCCCCCTGCACATCACCCCCCCCCCTGCACCTTACATCACCCCTCCTGCACCTTACATCACCCCCCCTGCACCTTACATCCCCCCCTGCACCACCTCAGCTCACATCACCTCCCCTCACCCCTGCACATCAGATCACGGCGGCAGAGCAGAACGCCGGCCTCCTCCTGCTCTGCTCGGTGAGGCTAATCAGGCCCCGCTCCCTCAGTGAGCGGGAGGGCGTGGCTTGAGCGAAGGGACCCGGGACATGCTACTCTTCCCCTTCCTCCCCCCCCTCCTCTCGGCTCGGGCTGCGGGAGGGAGCTGCTGCGGTCTGCCATAAGGTAAGCAGCTCCCTCCCCCTTCACCCACAAATGCCCTCACACTCAGGAAGCGGCGGGCTCTCTCTTCCAATCTCCGGCCTCCAGCGCTGCCCGCCCGATCCGCACACACCGCTCTGCTTCCTCCCGGTTACCCTCCATGATCCCTGGGCTCCTCTCCTCCTCCGACCCCGGCGGCGTTCAGTCAGCGGGACGCAGGAAAGCGGAGGTAGGGAGGAGAGAGGCTGCGC
This sequence comes from Ascaphus truei, assembly GCF_040206685.1. Classification (NCBI taxonomy): domain Eukaryota; kingdom Metazoa; phylum Chordata; class Amphibia; order Anura; family Ascaphidae; genus Ascaphus; species Ascaphus truei. The sequence goes on along the minus strand of NC_134501.1, from coordinate 33,380,077 downwards.
GGCATGGCAGCGGCCGTTAGGAGCGGCGGCTATTGCCGCCGCATATGTCACGGTGTGTGGGGGGTGTGGGGCTCGGGGGGGGGGCTCTGGGGGGGGGGGGTTGATTAGGAGCAATTAGGAGCGGCGCTGGCAGCGATAGCCACCGCCGCCGCAACATGTGACAGGGGCGGTGTGAGCGGAGCGGCGTCCATTCCGTTTCACATTTCGCCCCCCATCCATCCAGTTTTATCCCATCAGAGGTGCCACTAAAGAAGTTTCACTTCAAAAACAAAAAAATCTAAGTGAAGCAGGATTGCCACTTTAACTATTAGTTACTATTAGTTTTATCAGGTGTCAAACTAATATGTTTCTATAAAATAAGTGAGATTGAACCTTTAAATCTTTTGCTCTGCAATTTTTGTGGCCACTGGCAGTTTAGGGGTTTAATTACCAGATACTATTTAATTAATAATCCCTGAAGAACAGGGCATTACTGGCCAGTAATGCCCTGGCTGGAAGAGTTGAAGCCCCAGCCAGGGCATTATTATTATTACTATTATAGGCTAAATATAGGCTTATTTCATAAATAATAGACACTTTTGTATAGTTATATAGATTTTTCTATTAAAATAAAATGGTAAATACATGAAACCACCTCTATATACTCTTACACTGCAGATATCTATACACACACACACACACACACACACACACACACACACACACACACACACACACACACACACACACACACACACACACACACACACACACACACACACACACACACACACACACACACACACACACACACACACTGGAGCTCTAGTCACACAACACAGCACCTCCTCTACACTCACTACACAGCAGCTCTACACACACACAAACTCTACTGCTACACACACATGCTACACCCATAAACACTGCTACTGACACACACACACACCAGCTCTACACTCACACAAACTGCTGCTACACATACAACAGCACAACACACACACTGCTGCCACAATACAAAATGAAGCCACTTACTAAACTTTGCACACTCCCCCCCCAGCTCTACACACAACACAGCACCTCTACACCCCCCCCCCCACACACACACACAACACTGCACCTCTATACACAACAACTTACTTCATTGCAGTCTCTCTCCCCCCCTCCCTCCCCCCCCTCCCCTCCCTCCCCCCCCCCCCCTCCCCTCCCTCCCCCCCCCTCCCTCCCCTCCCCTCCCTCCCCTCCCTCCCCCCCCCTCCCTCCCCTCCCTCCCCTCCCTCCCCCCCCCTCCCTCCCCTCCCTCCCCCCCTCCCTCCCCCCCTCCCCTCCCCCCTCCCCCCTCTCCCCCCTCCCCTCCCCCCTCTCCCCCCTCCCCTCCCTCCCCCCTCCCCTCCCTCCCCCCTCCCCTCCTCCCTCCCCTCCCCCCTCCCTCCCCCCTCCCCCCTCCCCCAATTCAACTGAATCTGCTCAGAAAATCTGTCAGCTCGGGAGGGGGAGGAGTCAAACCGTGGCTGATACTTTTTGACCAATCCCCTGCCATGTCTCAGAGCTTTTACTTAATTCAAACCAATCCCCTGCCCTGTCTCAGCTGTTCTGAAAGCTGATTGGCTGGAAATAAACAGATTGAAAACTGCATTTTGCAAGCTGCTGAAATTCAGGGCATTACTGTGGATAATGCCCGGAATTGTAACCAATCAGAGAGCAGGGTTTTCATTAATGCCCTGAATATTACTGCTTTAGACTATAATTTATAATAATATACGTTTTAAAAAAAAAAACAAAAAAAAAATCACACATTTCTATTCAAATTGTTTTATTTCAAGAACTGCTCACAGGTCTTTCTGTTCATTTCTTCACGGTGATCCTTCACGGGGCATTTTTGCTTCACCAAGGTATGGTGTTACCTTCCCAATCTACCAGGATGCCATTGTGCTTCTCAGAAAGCGTGGACAGGACCTGCACGATCCCCCTCACACTGTCACCCACTGTAAGAGATGCCTGCAGGAAAGAATACGGGTCAATTACTAATCTGATCACTTGAGAACACCCAGAAATGTACTGTACGCAGGGCGTATTCCAACCAAAGTGGAAACATCTTCAGTGAATTACTATAAAAGCATCAGAAGTAAATGAACTAAGAGCCGTACAGAACAAATGTGGAGAAAGTGAGATCTAATGGCAATGTCATCGCTTTTGAAGTGTCACCTTATTGCGACCTTGAGGAAGTCAATTTATGTCCCTCTGCCTCAGACACAAAATTAGATAATATCTACAGAAACTTGTGTCTAAAGATTCTATGGACAGCTAAAACCAAATATATTCATATGTTCAATTGCCCATATCCAAATAACACATTTACATCAAAAGTGGTGCTTTGAGAATACTTCTCTAAACTCAGCTTTAAACCTCCTTTCGTACAGCCCACTAAATATCCACCCAATACCTACTTCAAGTCCCTATTTCTTAATGCGTATTCCAGTACATTTGAATTAAAAAAAAAATTACACACTGCACTAGACAAAGACAAAAATATACCTGCACACAGTATATCAATGTACTTTGCATCCATTGTGGCTGCTTTACGATGTTGTGAGATGCTCGTAACCCGACACACATTGGATTGTGGCTTTCCATAGATTTGGTCTCATTACTCATTTCTCAAATTAGTATTGGATTTCTTGTACATCTATTGGTCCTGGAGCAGTGCGGATTTGTGGGATGTTCTGATACTTTTATGGGTTCTTCACAGATACCATTCAAGTGTAGATGACCTTTTCAAAACTCAGGTGTACTTGGTCAGAGGACCCTGTATTTTTTGTTTTGATGCTTTAATAAACACTTTTTATTGGACATCTGCCTCCAGCCCTATTCTCTGCAGTGATCAGCCCTACACCCGATTTTTTTATACTTACCCCCGGACTGAAGCATGCCTCGCCGGGACAAGCTGACTCCTACACTGTGAGTTTCATTCATTATTTGTTCTCACTGACCTTTCTCCGGCAGCCAGTGTGTGTTTTCTATTTGATCCAGCCGCCTAGACTGCCGGATAGTGACGTGTGCTCCAATTCAGGGGGAGTGTTGTTTTATACACTACTTACCCTTGATGATACAGTCTTTTCTCCTGCCTTTGGTCTTATCTTATGGGGCTTATTAGTGCGGTAGATTCTTCATTGTATACACTGCCTTGAGCTACTCGGATGGATTATTGTTATACTACATATGAGTCCCGGACTTGTTCATTATCTCTCTCCAAGCTGTGATATTTTGTAGCCCCAGTTAGGGGATTGTTCCCATTTCTCCTGTACTTGGAGACCTGCAAGGTCTGCAAAGCTATGTACACTAGAATTTCCTCTACTGTATGAATGTCGCTCAAATATTGTTACATGACTGAGGGCTGTCACTATACTGAAGCTCCAACATACATTGCCAAGTTTAGCTGGGTCCCTGCTCACCTCAGTAGCGGGTGCGGCGGAGTCTGCAGCTTGTCCGGAGCGACGGAGCTCCACGGCGGATCGCCGGTGCAGGGCACCGCCATGTTGGGTCTTAGCGCATGCGCAGTGCGATCCTTGCGCATGCGCAGTAGAAGTTAGTGCGACGGCCATTAGAGAAAGGCTCACATGGGACTACATGTCCCAGCAGCCCCAAGGGCTGTTCAGCACATGGGAAGTTATAGCCAATGCGGGAATCACGGGAGACAAGAAAGATACATTTGGCGCGCTAGGGACTGCTTGCCAGTCGGAGCAGGGACAGCAAGGGGTGAGGATGTGTTCAGGGTGCCAGTGTCCCCTTAAGTAGGCCAGATATCCCCATAGATCCCAGCTAGGCCCCGACTCACCTTAGCTTGTGGGTGTTGCAGGGAAGGCCCATAGGTAGCTAAGTGCTACTGGGGAAACGACCCTATCTGGTATTAGTACACCGGTGACAGACGCCACACGGTGTGCGCGGCCTGCGGTCTGGGACCAGACCACATGCAACCATAGACATTAAGGGACACACTCCAGCTGGAGCTCCCTCAAGAGGCAGATGCCTACGAACAGGAGAGGATCCAGTAGACCGCGTCGTGGGATCATGTTGCGGTTCTGCGGATCCACTAACCAAAGTCGGCCTGGTCTGGCCTAAGACCAGGAAGGTACCCAACGTGCACCAATGGCCACACACAGGAGGTAGCGCTACTCCACACACTTCAGAGGGCTTGACTCTGAACATTGGGGTGGTATATATGTGTTGTGTGGGTATTGTATTGTGGGGGCCAGTATTGTTGTTATGTTATCCTATATATGTTAGTAAAGGTAAGTAGTTATTCCAGTGTGTGTTTCTTTATGCACTGAGTGTATTGGCTCCTGTGAGGGGTTATCCTACTGCGTTAGGATCCCTCCCAGGTGGAGGTGCTGTAACTAGAGAGAACGCAATCACCCCAGGCTCCCAGTGGCAGAGGATTAGGCCTCCTGTATGCTAAACAGGATCTCAGCGCGCATAGTTCCCTTAGACACGGGGAAAGGGGGCTACACAAGTATGACGGTTGGCCATGTGCATGTTGGGTAAACATCATTTGATCCTACCTCTGCACCGCCCAAGTCTGTCTGAACCCAGCCTGGATGAAGAGCAGTGCATACAATCCCATCTTCTTTGTAACCTTCTGACTGGCATTTGGTGAGCATATTCAGAGCAGCCTGGGAAAAAAAGGATCAAAACACACACACACACACACACACACAAGAGAGGTTATCAAACGTATTCTCCAACCTCGGGGTACATCATGGGTAACGGAGCAGCCAGACTGATTGAACCGGAAGTGGAGAGCCTTCCACTTTAATTTGTGGCATCTGGTGCCTATCCCAAAAGTGACAGAGGTCCAGGTGACAGCCTGAGCAGCCAGACCCCAGCACTGAAAAGGTTAAGCAATGATTTAGTTTGTGAGCTTTTCTGAAAGAGTGCTGGAGTGAGAACTTCATGTATGTATCTGGGTCAGTTTGCTTTGTGTGTATCAGGGTATGTGAGTCAGTCTGCTCTGTGTGTGTATGTGTGTGTGTGTGTGTATCTGAGTCAGTTTGCTCCATGTGTATCAGTGTATGTGAGTCAGTCTGCTCTGTGTGTGTCACTGTGTGTGTGTGTGTATCTGAGTCAGTTTGCTCCGTGTGTATCAGTGTATGTGAGTCAGTCTCCTCTGTGTGTGTGTGTGTGTGTGTGTGTGTGTGTGTGTGTGTGTGTGTGTGTGTATCTGAGTCAGTTTGCTTTGTGTGTATCAGTGTATGTGAGTCAGTCTGCTCTGTGTGTGTATGTGTGTGTGTGTGTATCTGAGTCAGTTTGCTCCGTGTGTATCAGTGTATGTGAGTCAGTCTGCTCTGTGTGTGTCACTGTGTGTGTGTGTGTGTGTGTGTGTGTGTGTATCTGAGTCAGTTTGCTTTGTGTGTATCAGTGTATGTGAGTCAGTCTGCTCTGTGTGTGTATGTGTGTGTGTGTGTGTGTGTGTGTGTGTATCTGAGTCAGTTTGCTTTGTGTGTATCAGTGTATGTGAGTCAGTCTGCTCTGTGTGTGTGTGTATGTGTGTGTGTGTGTATCTGAGTCAGTTTGCTCCATGTGTATCAGTGTATGTGAGTCAGTCTGCTCTGTGTGGTCACTGTGGTGTGTGTGTGTGTGTGTGTGTATCTGAGTCAGTTTGCTTTGTGTGTATCAGTGTATGTGAGTCAGTCTGCTCTGTGTGTGTGTGTATGTGTGTGTGTGTGTATCTGAGTCAGTTTGCTCCATGTGTATCAGTGTATGTGAGTCAGTCTGCTCTGTGTGGTCACTGTGTGTGTGTGTGTGTGTGTGTGTGTGTGTGTGTGTGTATCAGTCAGTTTGCTCCATGTGTATCAGTGTATGAGTCAGTCTGCTCTGTGTGTGTCACTGTGTGTGTGTGTGTGTGTGTGTGTGTGTGTGTGTGTGTGTGTGTGTCTGTATCTGAGTCAGTTCGCTCCATGTGTATCAGTGTATGTGAGTCAGTCTGCTCTGTGTGTGTCACTGTGTGTGTCACTGTGTGTGTCACTGTGTGTGTGTGTGTATCTGAGTCAGTTTGCTCCATGTGTATCAGTGTATGTGAGTCAGTCTGCTCTGTGTGTGTCACTGTGTGTGTGTGTGTATCTGAGTCAGTTCGCTCCATGTGTATCAGTGTATGTGAGTCAGTCTGCTCTGTGTGTGTCACTGTGTGTGTGTGTGTGTGTGTGTGTGTGTGTGTGTATCTGAGTCACTTTGCTCCATGTGTATCAGTGTATGTGAGTCAGTCTGCTCTGTGTGTGTCACTGTGTGTGTGTGTGTGTGTGTGTATCTGAGTCACTTTGCTCCATGTGTATCAGTGTATGTGAGTCAGTCTGCTCTGTGTGTGTCACTGTGTGTGTGTGTGTGTGTGTGTGTATCTGAGTCAGTTCGCTCCATGTGTATCAGTGTATGTGAGTCAGTCTGCTCTGTGTGTGTCACTGTGTGTGTGTGTGTGTATCTGAGTCACTTTGCTCCATGTGTATCAGTGTATGTGAGTCAGTCTGCTCTGTGTGTGTCACTGTGTGTGTGTGTGTGTGTGTGTGTATCTGAGTCAGTTTGCTCCGTGTGTATCAGTGTATGTGAGTCAGTCTGCTCTGTGTGTGTGTGTGTATCTGAGTCAGTTTGCTTTGTGTGTATCAGTGTATGTGAGTCAGTCTGCTCTGTGTGTGTGTGTGTGTGTATCTGAGTCAGTTTGCTTTGTGTGTATCAGTGTATGTGAGTCAGTCTGCTCTGTGTGTGTCACTGTGTGTGTGTGTGTGTGTGTGTATCTGAGTCACTTTGCTCCATGTGTATCAGTGTATGTGAGTCAGTCTGCTCTGTGTGTGTCACTGTGTGTGTGTGTGTGTGTGTGTGTGTATCTGAGTCACTGTGCTCCATGTGTATCAGTGTATGTGAGTCAGTCTGCTCTGTGTGTGTCACTGTGTGTGTGTGTGTGTGTGTGTGTGTGTGTGTGTGTGTGTGTGTGTGTGTATCTGAGTCAGTTTGCTCCATGTGTATCAGTGTATGTGAGTCAGTCTGCTCTGTGTGTGTCACTGTGTGTGTGTGTGTGTGTATCTGAGTCAGTTCGCTCCATGTGTATCAGTGTATGTGAGTCAGTCTGCTCTGTGTGTGTCACTGTGTGTGTGTATCTGAGTCACTTTGCTCCATGTGTATCAGTGTATGTGAGTCAGTCTGCTCTGTGTGTGTCACTGTGTGTGTGTGTGTGTGTGTGTGTGTGTGTGTGTGTGTGTGTGTGTGTGTGTGTGTATCTGAGGCACTTTGCTCCATGTGTATCAGTGTATGTGAGTCAGTCTGCTCTGTATATCAGTGTGTGTCAGAGTCAGTTTACTCTGTGTGTATCAGTGTGTGTGTGTGTCTGTGTGTGTGTATCTGAGTCAGTTTACTCTGTGTGTATCAGTGTGTGTGTGTGTCTGTGTGTGTGTATCTGAGTCAGTTTACTCTGTGTGTATCAGTGTGTGTCTGTGTGTGTGTGTGTGTATCTGAGTCAGTTTACTCTGTGTGTATCAGTGTGTGTGTGTCTGTGTGTGTGTGTCTGAGTCAGTTTACTCTGTGTGTATCAGTGTGTGTGTGTCTGTGTGTGTGTATCTGAGTCAGTTTACTCTGTGTGTATCAGTGTGTGTGTGTGTCTGTGTGTGTGTATCTGAGTCAGTTTACTCTGTGTGTATCAGTGTGTGTGTGTCTGTGTGTGTGTATCTGAGTCAGTTTACTCTGTGTGTATCCGTGTGTGTGTGTGTCTGTGTGTGTGTATCTGAGTCAGTTTACTCTGTGTGTATCAGTGTGTGTGTGTCTGTGTGTGTGTATCTGAGTCAGTTTACTCTGTGTGTATCAGTGTGTGTGTGTCTGTGTGTGTGTATCTGAGTCAGTTTACTCTGTGTGTATCAGTGTGTGTGTGTGTCTGTGTGTGTGTGTGTCTGAGTCAGTTTGCTCTGTGTGTATCAGTGTGTGTCTGTGTGTGTGTATCTGAGTCAGTTTGCTCTGTGTGTATCAGTGTGTATCAGTGTGTATCAGTGTGTGTCTGTGTGTGTGTATCTGAGTCAGTTTGCTCTGTGTGTATCAGTGTATCTGAGTCAGTTTGCTCTGTGTGTATTAGTGTGGGTGTGTGTGTCTGTGTGTGTGTATCTGAGTCAGTTTGCTCTGTGTGTATCCTGACGGCGCCGTGATCCAACAATCCATTCAACCCGAGGGGGGAGCTGAAGGAGGGGCCCCCCAATCTCCAGATCCCCCCTCCAGTTGGGTGGAAGTTGGCTCCCAGCACTGACAGGAGGAGTGAGAGCGTGGCCCCCGGCCGGCAGGACCGCTTCTCTCCCAGAGGTAGGTGTGAGTGTGTGTGTCTTTTCTTTGTGAGTGGGGTCTTACTTTTAACGGAGCGGGCTGCCTCCTGTAGAGTCACGTTGCCATGGTGACTGATGTCAAATGACGACGCAATGCTACCAAAGGAGAGTCACTCGCCAAGGTATGTCCCTTTACAAGGGGTCTGCCAGCGTGCTGTTTTGGGCCCCGCAAGCCTAAGGCCAGCCCTGGGTCTGTCTGCTGTCTGTGTATCAGTGTGTGTCCCTGTGTATCAGGGAGTGTGTGTGTGTGTACACATGTATCTGACGTCGTCTGCTATGTGTGTGTGTGTGTGTGTGTGTGTGTGTGTGCATGTATCTCAGTCAGTCTGCTCTGTGTGTATATCTGACACCACCTGCTCTGTGTGTATCAGTGTGTGCATGTATCTCAGTCAGTCTGCTCTGTGTGTATCAGTGCGTGTACACTATGTATCTACTGTAGGGCTGACGAGTATTCTAAAACAAATCTCGGGCAATCACCAACAAGACCCGGGTACATGCTGGGTACATGCTGGGTACATGCTGGGTACATGCTGGGTACATGCTGCAACATTTCAGTGACATTTCTGCAGACAGACTAATGGCCCATCGGATTAACAGCGGGGGTCCCTGGCAGTCCCATTCAAACTGAATTGGACTGCCAGGGACCCCTGCTGTGTTAATCCGATGGGCCCTTAGCCTCTGCAGAAATGTCACTGAAATGTTTGCAGCATGTACCAAGCATGTACCCAGCATGTACCCAGCATGTACCCAGCATGTACCCAGCATGTACCCAGCATGTACCCAGCATGTAGCTGGATCTTGTTGGTGATAGTCCCAGATTTTCCAAGGCAAGTTTTAGAATACTTGTCGGAGCACCTGTATTTTGGTCAGTTTGCAAATGCATCTATATGTATATGTACATATATATGTATTTATGTACCTTTTGAATGTATAAGTGTATTTACAGTATCAATAAATGTGTTCATGTACTTAATGTATGCACTAGTGAATGCATATACAAGCATGTGTATGTATACTAGGTACAAGCCCCATTATATATTTTTTATCTCCACTATGGCCCTACAATTGTTGTTTTCCCCTGTTAGCCCTTGATACCCTAGTTTGCCACTGGAAGTTTATAACGGGAAGCTACAGTATAATGGTACAAGCTGTCTGTATGACACACACAAGGGACATGTACGGGGATAGAACGTACAAACCGAAGGCTAGATATCTGATGCAGTTTATGGTTGTGTGGCTTGTTGGAAAATCGGCAGGTCTGGTTTACCAAATGGCATGTTTCTTCCATATATATAAAGTCACACAAGGCCTTACCCACAGGACTTGCCACCCTGTATAATGCTATCTGTTGTGAAGCCACTTCCCAGTACTGCAGAAGACTTTCATTCCATCCATCTGACTGGAACTGATCTCTTCTCCAGCACCGGGAAGCGACTTCACTAAGAAACATCCTGAGGTTATAGTGTTTCCCAACCATTGGTGAACCCTGGTTGGATTAGATTTTAGAATCCATGTATACTGTACATTCATCTTCTTTGTCAATGGATGTCTGGTTGGTTATTCCCAACTAGTGGGCTTCCCCAAATAGAGTGTTGAGAGGCACTGGCAGAGAACATTTAGAGTACCTTGCTGCAGCGGTATGAGATCACTTGTATGAAGAAGGTCTCGGGAGTTCTTTCTATGGACCCCAGCAGAGTGGACACATTCACCAGGGCAGCTTTGCCGCAGCCCAGAGGTTCCTTGATATTATGCTGTGCTGCCTTCTTCAATAGGGGATAAAATGCCTGGAAAACACACGTAAGTGTAAGGAATGAATACACTGCAGACTGAAGTAAAACTAGAAGAGCTCTAATGTCACTATCCACTGAGCAAGAGGGTACTGAATCAACCCAGAAGAAACAAAAGTATGCGGCCACTAGAAGACTGGCAGTAACATGGAGCTGTCAGACAGGGCAGCGCAAGGAAGGCATGCAAAACAAACATTACAAAAAGGTCTACACAGTTAACCTGGCCAGGCAAGTCCAGTCCCGGGTCTTGTTAACCAGTGGCACAGTCCTTATGGGTGTTAGGAGGTTTCTGGGGATATCTCTCCCAATCCTGGTCCCTGCCTTATTTCTACTTGCTCTCATCCTCGCCTTCCACATGCAACTTCTACTCCTTCTGATTTCAACCCCTCCAACTTCATACCCATCCCCTGCCACCCTCCCTCCTCTCTTCCTTTCTCCTGTGCCCTTTGGAATGCTCGCTCCCTTTCTAACAAGTTCCTCTCTGTGCATGACTTATTTCTCTCTCACTCTCTGCTCCTATTTGCCATAACTGAGACCTGGCTCACTCAGACTGACTCTGCTCTGGAAGCTGCCCTCTCTTATGGTGGCCTTTCCTTCTCCCACACTCCGCGCCCCGATGGCAGGGGTGGAGGTGTGGGGCTCCTGCTCTCCTCTCTCTGCCGCTACCGTGCCCTTCCTATTCCTCCCTCTCTTGCTTTTCCCTCCTTTTGAGGTTCACACAGTCCAGATCTTCTCTCCTCTCCCGGTCCATGTGGCGGTCATCTATCGCCCACCTTCCTCTACTCATCCCCCTTCTGCCTTTCTCTCTCACTTTGAATCCTGGCTCTCTTCCTTTCTCTCCTCAGACTCCCCTGTTCTTCTCCTGGGGGGCTTCAACTGCCACATTGATGACCCCTCTCTCACTTGGGCTTCCCGCTTTCTCTCTCTAACCTCTTCTTTTGGCCTTCAACAGTGGACTGAAGCCAGCACCCACAAGGATGGACACTACCTAGACCTGGTTTTCACTAAAAACTTCTCTCTCTCCGATTTCTCCATTTCCCCTTTTCTTCTCTCTGACCATCACCTCATCTCATTTTCTCTCTCTCGCTTCTCTCCATCTCCATCTCCATCTCGCCCTTGTTTTTGCAGAAACCTGCGCTCTATTAACCTACCAGCTCTTGATTCCACTTTACGTTCCTCTCTCTCCTCTCTCAGTTCTGCTTCAGACCCTGACAACCTGGTCAGGAACTACAACTCTGCCTTATCTTCCTCTCCTGATCTTCATGCCCCGCGTTCTCTCTGCCGTCCTCGCCCTTTTAACCCCAGACCCTGGCTAAACTCCCACACACGCATGCTGCGTTCCTCCACTCGTTCCTCTGAACGCCTCTGGAGGAAATCTCATACGCTCGCAGACTTCATTCACTACAAATTTATGCTGTCCTGTTTCAACTCTGCCCTCTCCCAAACTAAACACACCTACTTTTAATCACTAATCAACACACACAAGTCTAACCCACGCCGACTCTTTTCTGTCTTTGACTCTCTACTCAGACCACTCTCAGCTGCCTCCTCTTTTTCCTCCATCTCACCTCAGGACTTTGCTGACTTTTTTAAGGAAAAGGTGGAATCCATACGTCAGAACATCCCATCTGTTGCCTCCTCCCATCCCACACTGCTTCCCAACTCTCCTCTTGCCTTTATTGACTCTTTTTCCGCTATCTCGGAGGAGGATGTATCACTGCTGATCTCCTCTTCTCCCTCTACCACTTGCCCTCTTGATCCCATTCCCTCCCATCTCCTAAAACCTCTTGCTCCTTCTATAATCCCTATGCTCACACAGATCTTTAACTCTTCCCTCTGCTCTGGTACCTTTCCATCCTCCTTCAAGCATGCAACCGTTATACCATTACTCAAAAACAGCAAGCTTGACCCTACCTGTCCTTCTAACTATCGACCTGTCTCCCTCCTGCCTTTTGCCTCCAAACTCCTTGAACGTCTTGTATTCTCTCGATTGCTACAGTTTCTCAACACCTATTCTCTTCTAGACCCTCTACAATCTGGCTTCCGCACTGCTCACTCTACTGAAACAGCCCTTACTAAAATAACTGACGACCTCCATGCTGCCAAAGACAGAGGTCATTACACTCTGCTCATATTACTCGACCTCTCTGCAGCATTCGACACCGTGGACCACCCTCTTCCCCTTCACATTCTCCATACTCTTGGTATTCGGAATAAAGCTCTATTCTGGATCTCCTCTTACCTCTCCCATCGTACTTTCAGTGTCTCTTTGGCTAAAACCTCCTCCTCCTCTACTGATCTCTCTGTGGGGGTACCCCAGGGCTCTGTCCTGGGACCCCTTCTCTTTTCTCTTTACACACTCTCGCTAGGTGACCTATTCACATCTTTTGGGTTTAAATATCACCTCTATGCTGATGACACACAAATTTACCTTTCAACCCCTGACCTTACACCTGCTATACAGACCAATATCATCCTGGATGGCCATCCGCCGACTGAAACTTAACATGGCAAAAACAGAGCTCCTTATACTTCCTCCCAAACCTGGCCCTACTACCTCCTTCCACATTGCTATTGGAAATACGATCATTCACCCAGTAGCCCAAGCACGCTGCCTAGGGGTTACACTTGATTCCTCTCTCTCATTCTCCTCTCATATTCAAAATGTTTCTAAAACTTGTCGCTTTTTCCTCCGCAATATCACAAAGATACGCCCTTTCCTCTGTTACTCGACTGCTAAAACTCTGACTCAGGCCCTCATTCTCTCACGTCTCGATTACTGCAACCTCCTGCTGTCTGGCCTTCCTGCCTCTCACCTGTCTCCCCTACAATCTATCCTAAACGCTGCTGCCAGAATCACTCTACTCTTTCCTAAATCTGTCTCCGCATCTCCCCTCCTGAAATCCCTCTCCTGGCTTCCGATCAAATCCCATATCTCACACTCAATTCTCCTCCTCACTTTTAAAGCTTTACATTCTTCTGCCCCTCCTTACATCTCAGCCCTAATTTCTCGTTATGCACCATCCCGACTCTTGTGTTCTTCTCAAGGATGTCTTCTTTCTACCCCCTTTGTATCTAAAGCTCTCTCCCGCCTTAAACCTTTCTCACTTTCTGCCCCACACCTCTGGAATGCCCTTCCCCTCAATATCCGACTAGCCCCCACGCTATCCACCTTTAAGACCCACCTTAAGGCACATCTGCTTAAAGAAGCATACGAATAGCACTGGATAATCATGGACACATGATACATAAAGCTTGGCACCCTGCAGACGCACTTACTAGAATTCCCTCCTACTGTCTCTGTATGTTCTCCCTACCTACCAATTAGATTGTAAGCTCCTCGGAGCAGGGACTCCTCTTCCTTAATGTTACTTTTAAGTCTGAAGCACTTATTCCCATGATCTGTTATTTATATTTATATTATTTGTTATTTATATGATATTTATTACTACTGTGAAGCGCTATGTACATTTATGGCGCTATATAAATCAAGACATACAATACAATACTAGGCTCATCCATCTGCTTTATCAGAGCAATCCCTTCCTATTCTATCGAGGCGGGACCCTAGTGTGACCCACATGGCTGAGGGGGGTAGGGGGTGGGGGAGAAACAGAGTATGACACACATAGGGTGGAAGTGGGGGACATGGGGGAGGCACTAGAAGGGGTGCTATGGGGGAGGCAGTATGGGGCTGACATGGGGAAGAAGTAGGTGGGTGACATGGGGAAGGCAGTATGGTGTTACATGTATAGGTAGTGGGGGTGACATGGGGGAAGTGGGTGGCATTTGCAGTGCAGTGGATGGCATTAGGGATGAGTATTAGGGGTGCAATGGGTAACATTTCAGGGGGTTGTGGTGACATTAGGGGGAAAGATGGGGGGCAGTGAATTACATGGGTAGGCAGTAGTGTGTAACATTGGGGGAGGTAGTGGATGATGTGGATGCCGTGGGGTGACATGGGATGGGGTGACTCAGTACGTCGTTGGGAGTGCGGCCCTCTGAGGTTCTTCCTGCATCAGCAGGTAAGGTGGCTGAGGGAGGGGAGGGAGTCCAAGCATGGCACGTCGAAGTTGTCCTCCTGCCTCTCAGTGTGCTGTAATTCTTGCGCAGTTTCATTTACATGGCGCTGAACGCAGGAATTGCAGCACGGGCGGGGGGAGCAAGGATTTTTAGGTGGGGAATTTTCTATTTTTTAAAAGGCCCTACACTAGCTACACCCCTCTGTATTACTGAAATGATTTTGCTTCAAAATGATATATCATATTTTACTGTATTTATGCTCTCAACTGTATGTTCTTTAATTAACAATAAAAATGAAATTACACACTGAAACTCATTTGTAAGTTAAGGTCATGTAAATATATATGGTACGGCTGGAATAAATGCTGGCAAAATGTTGAAATACAATAAGCTTGTGGCCCTCCTACTCCTAAATGTTTTCTGATCTGACCCCTTTGGAGAACTAGTCGATGAGCCCTGGTCTGGCCTCTGGTTACCCTACTACACCTATTGGAAAGTCCTTTCTGCTGCCGTTTTTAAGCAGCCTCACCCCATTTTAAATTCAGTAGTTGAATTCTGGATCAGTTATGTTAAACTTGCCTCCATGGGGTTTAAAATGGCAGAGATTGTAACAGCTGAAAATGATGCCAAAAAATGAAGATTTTGATCAATTGAAAATTGATCAGCATAGCACGGTTTCTGCTTTAAAGACCCCTTTACGCCAGTATTTCTGTGTGTAATGGAATGAAACCTACCTTGGCTATTAACAGTGGCCCGACCACATTCGTAGAGTAAACGTGCAGCATATCCTTAGAATCCTCAGACTCCAGAGTTCCGTTACGCGACATAATTCCAGCATTATTAACCAGAACGTTCAGACCGGATCCATCTAGCTGTCTCTCCACAACCCCCACAGCTGCTGCGATGCTGGCGGGATCAGTCACTTCTACACAACAGAAGGCAGGCAGAACATGTTGATGTGTCTGGATGTTCATGTGAGATATCGTTATTTACAAAGTCAATATCTGGTCCTGATAAAGGATGGGTTTTCAGTTCAAATCTAGAAAACAGGCTAGGGTGACGTCCCTTGCGTAGGATTGAGGTCTGTGTCAGGGCTGGGGAATCAGTGAGAAAGTGCTGATTTTCTATCAGTGAGACCAACTATGCTAAACATCAGTGAGAGGGACCTTAAATTAGTGGCATGCACAATAAAGAGTTGACAGGTCCGTGGTGACAGTGATAGGTCTAACATGGCTGAGGGTGGCTCAGTGAGTAAAGGGACTGTCTTTGTGAGCAATGACATTTAGATTTAGGGGTTAAAATCCTATTATCAGCTCCTTTTACCTTGGGAAAGTCACTTTATTGCCCTGTGCCTCAAGCACCAGCAAATAGATTGTAAGCTTTACTTGGCAGGGACATACATGTGCCTGCAACATTCCTCTGTACAGCGCTGGGTATGCTAGCTGTGTCATACAAGAAAAAACTATTCTTATGTTAAAGCAGGAATTCCACCAAAATAAAGTGTTTTTTACCTTATGAATCAGGGATTCTCATGGATCTTAACTGCGCCACTAAAAGCTCCGGGAATCCCCCGATTGTGGAGATATTTAATTCTTTAGTTGCATAGAAAAACAAATATGGCTGTGGGAAGCTGCAATGTCATCATGTGATGATGTAACGGCTTCCTATTGGCCGCTGATCTTAGTGGCCATATTATTTCCCCCCAGTCAAGAATTAAAGAGATAAAGTGACGTGCCCTAGGTCACCAGAAGCTGACACCAGAAATTGAACCAGGTTCCCTTGATTCACACTCAAAGTCATTGCTTATTTGTCAGTGCCATTTCCTTAGAATTTTTGGTGCCTAAAGTTGGCTCAAAATGAACTTTTTGGAAAGTGCGATTGCAACTGTGGTGAAGCAAATCTCAGCAGGTTCACACATCTCTGCAAGAGTATGAGCAAGAGAGCTAGAGTGTGTGCATGAGAGCTAGAGTGTGTGTGTGACAGCACGATATAGAAAGTGCACAGGAGAGAGCATGAAAGTGCAAAAGAGAGTGAATAAAAGCGAGCGAAAGATAGAAAGAAAAAGAAATGCCCTTGATTGCAAAACACTCTGCAGTGTTGGCAGTGTGTGTGTTTAACACTATTACAATGCAGGTTTAGTAAGACAATATGAAAGGAATTCCTACGAAGACAACTTTTGTGTTGTATAGTCCACCAATATTTTAACATTATACTAATAAAGTTTTTATTTTAATTATATAATCTTTACATCAGTTGGGAGTGCTACACTAGGGGCCTTCTTCCCCAACCTATGTCTCTACATAGGAATTCCTTTCATATTAATTAATAGTCCCAGCACCCCAACTTTATCCCAGACAGTAGCTAGAATGTTCCTCTTTCCCTATCTCCCCCTTCCCCCTTTTCCATTACCTACTTAGTAAGCACAATGCATGTGAGTCTGTGTGCGAGTGATAGACTTCTCAGAGCAGACTCACCTAGTGTCACCACCTCCAGGTTGGAATGCCGAGATGCCAGGTCCTTCAACCTCTAGAAATGCAAACACACGAGAGGGCTTAGAAATAATAGCAAAACTGCAACATCCACAGTATTTAATAGGAAAAAACATGTCAAACACAGACGATCATGTAGAGATACACTCACAGACTTGTCAGAAATCGCGGGTGTGTGTTCTGCACTGGGGAGGTTGTGCGCTTTCTGTTTGTTTTCTAGATTTTTCTTGTGATTTTGAGGTTGGACTGAGTCTCTGTTTGAAGACGTAGCACCTGGTGGAACCATTTCGGGACTATGTCATATACACATTTAAATATTATTTTTCATTATAACCATGACATATTTTGGCCATTTATATTGAATGTTAGTTCTTGATTTAAAAAAAAAGAAAAAAAAAAAAGTGTGTGTGTGTGTATATATATATATATATATATATATATATACATATATACATATACATATATACATATATACAGTGTTCGACAAACCTATACATTTGCACGCCCCGGGCGAGTGGATTTAACATTGTGGCGAGCTCCTATTGGCCCAAGCAGCACACTTGTGGTACTAGGTGGCGAGTAGTTTTTTTTTATTTGATTTGTCGACCACTGCATATATACATATATACATACATACATACATATATATATACACACATATATACACACACACATTTGTAAACTATATACACACAAATTTGTTGTTTGTAATACATTAGTATGATTATGTAATGATCCTGTAGGTACAAGCACACTTACTGAAGGTGAATTGTGGATTTGCACGTTTTTCATTTGATTTATTAGTTGTTGGTTTCTTAGAAATAATAGCATTTAGGTCTAGAACAAGGGAATCCCGGCAGTTATCTCAAATTATTTTATTATTTATAACTATTTCTTCAAAAGTTTGTTAAGCGTTAGAGATTGACACATTTATATTACCCATGAAACCATGAATCTCAGTTTTCACTGTGGCCTATCTTTATTTAATTGAGAAAAAAAATCAAAATGATAAAACAAATATGTAAGGGAGATCCGTTATAATAAATGCAGGAACATGGGATATCAATAGTCTGAGTTAAAGGCTTCTTGCATTTATACCCTATTTAATGAGGACACTTTCAATAGGGTGAGCAAACGACCTGGTTTAGCGGGGACTGTCCCGTTTCTTTTTGTTGTTTGTCCCGGTGTCCCGAAATTTGTTAAGTGTAGCCCTGGTAAGAAATGGGGCTATATGTCTTTCCTCCTACTGGTATAAGCCATGTTAAGGGCAGGCTGCCAGTAGTTATCATGGGTTTCCCCCACAACAAGCCCTGCTCTGAGTGGTGGAAGTAGGTCACCGGACCCTGTGTGGAAGGCATAGACACAGGGGCGGTGCCTGCTGATGTCATGAAGGGGAGGGCTGTCTCTATTTAGAGTGTGCCTGTTCCTGTCAGTGACAGTTCAGTCCTGGGTTCAGTCCTGGGTTGAGCCCTGATGAGTTAGTGTTGGAGTGTCTGACTGGACAGTCAGAGTATGTGAGCTAGCTAAGTTCCTGAGGAGTAGGGCCTAGTGAGCTATGGATGGACCAATTCCTCTCGCCCTGTTTAGAGGGGAGGGAAGAGCTAGCCCCACCCTGAGTGCCCGTGGCTTGGGGTGGAGGCAGGGAGAAGAGATATCATCCTGAGAAGAGCAGTCTGGAGGAGGGGGACAAGCTGTACCTGACTCTCTGTGATCCTGCTGCCATTCCTGCACTGAATAAAGAGCTGCTGCTGATTTTACATAAAGACTGTCTGAGACTGGAATCTCTCGTCCCTGAGAGGGGGACTCTCTGTAAGGGTTCCACCCCACATCCCTGGGGCTTAACAGAGATGGAGGCGTTGCACCACTGAGTATAGAACGGAGGCATTCACCCCAGAAACCTGGTCCTGTCACCCCCATACCATCGCGGGAGACTCAGGCCCTTCTGTTACCTACAGGTATGCACCACCCACAGACACGTAGCCAGACCCTAGTACAGAGGGGGGGCCCAATCTGCGATTGGCCCCAGGAAGAGGGGCTACATAAGTAACTGTCACTTTTTTTTTTTCAATTGGCGCACACTCATGCATGCTCACCAGGCGCCGCCCACGCATGCCAGGTCCGCAATCGCCGGCTGTGCATGCCCGAACAGCTTACGTCAAATGCGTATAGCCCGCGCCGTCTGCGTATGTGCAAATGGCCCGGTTTTGTTCCCGGGAACAATATGGTTACTCAATGCTGTGTTGGCCTCGTCTCTGGCAGAGAATGGGTTACCAATATTTGAAAGGATGGCACTTAATCATTTGGTCCAGCAATTGGCCTATCATACATAACAATTCTAACTATTCTGGGTTTTATTTTAGAAGGCCCAAAGCGTATTCGCATGGGCAACTGCTGCTTTCTGTTCTCACTTAATCCACACAAACAGGGGAGAGCTGTTTTCCCTGCAGAATTCAGAGGCTTTATCAGAGGAACCGTCTTATCGTGAGCATCTCTAATGAGGTTCTTTGAAGCCGCATGATGTCCCTAAGGAGCAGATACAACAAGCTGCATTGCGGAGAATCACACTCAGATCCGGACCGATAGCTGCCATTCAAGTCAATGGCAGTTAATGTGGGATCGGGGGGGGGGGGGGGGGGGGAGGGGCATATCCTGCTTCGACGGATCCTCGAGAAAGTGAAAGAAGATTAGCATCCATATTCATTTAGATTTTCAGCCTGTTTGTTGGGGAATATAATACAATGCTGTGCAAACTGGGAAGGGAAATCAGATACCCTGTGGGGAAGAATTGTTTTTTTTAAAGGATCCCTAAAGATTTGGGGCATTAGGACCAAAGTAATATAATTTTCATGGAAATGTCCTGATTTTATTTCAGAGGCTATTAAAGCAGCAATACAGGTTCCTCTTCCTTTCTTATTTGTATATGTAAAGCATGTGACAATGTATAATTCTACATTCTCACCTAAGCTGGCAATCGTTTGGTGCTCTTGTTATAAATCTGTAAAAAAAATCCTGCTGATGTGCCTAACATAATGACTGCATCAGCCAGTGTAACTCAGCAGCTACAATGTATCCTGCTATTACGAAGGTAACATTGACTATTGTTACAGTTTGCAGCTCAAACTGTTGGGAACATTGGCAACAAATTATCACAAACAAGAAAGGGATGCAAAGATCTTGCACTGCTGGGGAAGTGTGCTAATATCTGCTATAGGGATCAAAGGATGCTCAGTATAATAAAACGCATTAAAAATGGCTTTAAGAATTGAATTAAAAAAACAAAAAAACCTCACTGTTACAGGGACAACGCGACGACACGTGGGTGTTCCTAGTATAGGCTTTTTATTTCACCCAAGAAGGTGACACAAAGCAGAGCCTATCTTCAGCATATAAAGAGCTAACAAAAACATAAGTCCTTTTCCCCGCAAGGGTTTCTCATGTCCATGATACAGAACAGCAAGAGTTCCAATATGAACAGGCCTTATTGCAGGCTTTCCCCCTTCAGCATGTCCCCCTCTGGTTCCGTCAGGAAGAAGAACCCTGAACAGGTCCAGAGTCTGCGTTTTTCAAGCCCCTTAAGGAGGCAGCTGCGACCTGGTTAATTAGCCCAAGCTGTGATTAACCGGCTCACTGGTGGGTTGCAGGCCTATACATAGGTCTCCCAGGCATACTGAATTCACTCTGTCACAGTCACTATTATCTAATACTACAGAACTAATTTATTAAAAAAAAAAAAAAACCAGATAAGATTTAATGTGTTGATGCTGAGCCCCTGACCGTGAAAATCAGAGGCTGACTCCAAATGAGACACAGAAAGTAGGTGAGATTGGAGATACCTGTCTGCAGTGACAATGCCATAAAAAGCAGCGTCAATATGTGTTACTACAGAACTCCTGGCAGTCTGCCCTGTTTGGACCATTTTCAGATAAAACATTTTCACGGCGTACAGATGCCCTTCTCATATTCCTCTCCCAGAGATAACTTTTCATTCATCAATAGCCCCCGTGCAAACATTGTCCCAGAGCCATGTCCCGATCGATCTGACCGCAAAGGGCATACACAGCAATTCCTTCATATAAAATATCTTTAACATCTTTTTACAAACCAGACCTCGGGTCTTTACAACAATAGGTCAAATTATCAGAGTTGGCGCTAATTGCACCTTAAAAACACCCACAAAAAAACAAATGGATGTAAAGTAGGGTTATCTTTGAGCTATGATGACAAGCCTGCGGTTATGAGATTAAGCTGTCCGGTGTTGTAAAAGCTGTGTACTGTGGCAGGCTTGGGTTTTTAGAGGTCCATGTGAAAATGGATAAAATGCTAAATAAATTCATTACCCAGAATCCCTGGCTGCAGTGGAACCATTGTATGCTAAGAGATGATGGGGAAAGGCAGGGTTGCAGACCTCTCTGAGACATATGAGTGTGCTCACAGGTGGTGTTTTATTCACTGAGATTAAAGGGTAAATATTATATAATCTGAAGATGCCTCCCCAGGACCAAACTCCCCTTGGATTTCAATGAGGATTTTCATCAAAAAATGTCCTCAAGTTGCCGTGCCGGACTGTATACGATGTCCCCTGAAAGCCTTTGAAGGTGCCGCTCACCTGGGATTGTGGTGCGTCTGGATCTCGGCAAGTTGCGAAGACCTTTTGCGGTGGATTTGGAAGGTTCAGTAACTGTGTTACCAGTTCCAGTCCAATTCCTCTGTTGCATCCAGTTACTAGAATACTTGTAGCCTTTAGCGTAGCCATCCTGCATCTGTTCCTGTCTTTCCTCGCTCTCTCTAGAGAAAATACAGCTCTCCCCTCGTGATTCTCGTGTGGGGAAGGTCAAGTGATATTGCATAACCGCCCGCCCTTTGAAATCATGTTTTGTAGCTTTCTCATATTTCACGGTTTTATAACTCAGTGACTTGTTAACCTACTGTTACCCTCAACCGATATCATTCAGTTTCTGCCTAAACGTTTCAAGCATTCATCAGTGATGAGCCATATAGACTAAAAACCCTGGGCTTACAATGTCGGCAGTATATAATAGTATATAATGTATGTTTATATCTATATAGCAGTACGTATATATGGGTATCAATCAATCAATCAGTGTGTGTCTGTGTCTATCTATAGAACAGTATATAAGCAAGTGTGGGTCTGTGTGTATCTGTATAACAATATATTTGTATTACGTGACGCATGTGTGTATATACATTTTAAATTATGGTGGGTGAAAAAGGCAACAAAAAACCTCCACCGTTAGCATATAGTCAATTAAGAATATCACTTGTGAGCACATTCACATGTCTTAGACAGGTCTGCAACCCTGCCTCTCAACCATTATCAACTTGCATACAGTGCTCCCCCTGCAGCAAGGAATTCTGGGAAATGACATGCAAATGAGCACACACCATAACTTAAATTGTATATGGTAACCTACCCAGCCTAGAAATATTGCAAAGCAAGTACAAACCAACCTCACACTGATGATACCCATCAAGGTTGAAACATGTCTGTGAGTTGTTTGACTTGCTTTGCTAGTCCCATGCTGTGCTTAAAAGCTGTGTGAACACCGTTGCATTTGCTTAAATGGGCTCCATATGAATGGATTTTCCAGGCAAAAGGTAGGTGACACATTGTGTGCTCATATGCATGTCATTTCCCAGAATCCCTTGCTGCAGTGGGAGCACTGTATTGGCTATATATATATAATGTATAGGATTGTCGAACACTGTATATATATATATATATATATATATATATATATATATATATATATATATATATATATATATATATATATATATATATATATATATACACAGTGTTCGACAATCCTATACATTTACACGCCGGGGCGTGTGGATTTAACCCCCGGGCGAGTAAATATTGGCCCAAGCAGCACACGTGTTTTTTGTTAAATTTCCCCCGTTCGAGCTCAAATTTCCCCCGTTCGCGCCAATTTTTAAAAAATAAATAAATAAATAAGTAATCTCCCTCCCTGATTGGAGGAAGAGGGCCGGCTGGCAGCTCTGGGTCCCCTCAGGTCCCCGGATGTAGGCTGGGAGGGGGGGTCCCCGGATGTAGGCTGGGGGGGGGTCCCCGTCCTCGTCCCCGGATGTAGGCTGGGGGGGGGGTACCCCTCCAGCTGCTGCTGCTGCCCAGGGCTGGAAGACAAGGTAGGCGCTTCCCCTCCGTCCCACGCTCCTTTGGCAACCGCGCGGGCAGGGTAATAGGAGCGGGGAAGAAGGGAAGCAGCCTGGCGGGAGGTAGAGGGAGGGGGGTGCACGTGCGCACGCGCTGGAGGGGGGGGTTGGCAATGTTCCCGGCCACGTTTCCCATCGGGGAGGTTGGTGTGGCCCGTGCGGCTTTTCCAGCATGGCTGCCTGACCCCCCTCCTGGCTGCAGCCTGGGTGCACGCGCGGCTTGCCACGTTTCCCATCGGGGAGGTTGGTGGCCGTGCGCCTGTCCGGCTGTCCCCCCGCTGGTCCCCGATCCTCCCGCTAGCCCCCCGATCCTCGCGCTGGCCCCCCCATTCTCGCGCTGACCCCCGATCCTCCCGCTGGCCCCCCCATCCTCCCGCTGGCCCCCCCCATCCTCCCGCTGGCCCCCCGATCCTCGCGCTGGCCCCCCCATCCTCCCGCTGGCCCCCCCATCCCCCCGCTGGCCCCCCCATCCTCCCGCAACTCCTGACCGATCCCCTGGCATGTGGAGCAGCATGTGGAGGACAAGCAGGCCCTGGAGGAACAGGTAGGCCCCCACCCTTCCAATGAATACCAACCCAGTCACCCAGGTGTGTGTCTGAGTGTGTGTCTGAGTGTCTGTGTGTGTGTGTGTGTGTGTGTGTGTGTGTGTGTGTGTGTGTGTGTGTGTGTGTGTGTGTGTGTGTGTGTGTGTGTGTGTGTGTGTGTGTGTGTGTGTGTGAGTGTGGGTGTCTGTGAGTGTGGGTGTCTGTGAGTGTGGGTGTCTGTGAGTGTGTCTGAGTGTGGGTGGGTGTGAGTGTGTGTGTGTGTGTGTGTGTGTGTGTGTGTGTGTGTGTGTGTGTGTGTGTGTGTGTATCTGTCTGTGTGTGTATCTGTCTGTGAGTGTATGTGTTTGTGTGAGTGTGTGTGTGTCTGTATGTGTCTGTGAGTGTATGTGTCTGTGAGTGTATGTGTCTGTGAGTGTATGTGTCTGTGAGTGTGTGTCTGTGAGTGTATGTGTCTGTGAGTGTATGTGTCCGTGAGTGTTTGTGTGAGTGAGTGTTTGTGTGAGTGAGTGTTTGTGTGAGTGAGTGTTTGTGTGAGTGAGAGTTTGTGTGTCTGTGAGTGTTTCTGTGAGTGTTTGTGTGTTTGAGTCTGTGAGTGTGTCTGTGAGTGTTTGTGTGTGTTTGAGTCTGTGAGTGTGTCTGAGTGTGTCTGTGAGTGTATGTGTCTGTGAGTGTATGTGTCTGTGAGTGTATGTGTGTCTGTGAGTGTATGTGTGTCTGTGAGTGTTTGAGTGAGTGTCTGTGAGTGTATGTGTGTCTGTGAGTGTTTGAGTGAGTGTGTGTGTCTGTGAGTGTTTGTGTGTCTGAGTGTTTGTGTGTGTCTGTGAGTGTGTCTGTGAGTGTTTGTGTGTGTTTGAGTCTGTGAGTGTGTCTGAGTGTGTCTGTGAGTGTATGTGTCTGTGAGTGTATGTGTCTGTGAGTGTATGTGTCTGTGAGTGTATGTGTCTGTGAGTATATGTGTGTCTGTGAGTGTTTGAGTGAGTGTGTGTGTCTGTGAGTGTTTGTGGGTGTCTGTGAGTGTTTGTGTGTGTCTGTGAGTGTGTGTCACCCTCTCCCGGTGTCACCCTCTCCCGGTGTCACCCTCTCCCGGTGTCACCCTCTCCCTGTGTCACCCTCTCCTTGTGTCACCCTCTCCCTGTGTCACCCTCCCCTGTGTCACCCTCTCCCTGTGTCACCCTCTCCCTGTGTCACCCTCACCCTTTCGCCCTCACCCTTTCCCTGTCGCCCTCTCCCTGTGTCACCCTCTCCCTGTCGCCCTCACCCTCTCCCTGTCGCCCTTTCCCTGCCGCCCTCTCTCTGCCGCCCTCTCTCTGCCGCACTCTCTCTGTCTTTGTCTCTCATTCTCTCTGTGTGTGTTCTCTCTATCTCTCTGTGTCTCTCTCGTTCTCTCTCGTTCTGTGTTTCTCTTTCTCTGTGTGTCTCTCTTTCTCTGTGTGTCTCTCGTTCTCTGTGTGTCTCTCTTTCTCTATGTGTCTCTCTTTCTCTGTGTGTCTCTCTGTGTGTCTCTCTTTCTCTGTGTGTCTCTCTTTCTCTGTGTGTCTCTCTTTCTCTGTGTATCTCTCTTTCTCTGTGTGTCTCTCTTTCTCTGTGTGTCTCTCTTTCTCTGTGTGTCTCATATCTCTCTCTCTCTCTCTCTCTCTCTCTCTCTCTCTCTCTCTCTCTCTCTCTCTCTGTGTGTGTGTCCCTCTCTACCCCTCCCTCTCTACCCCTCCCTCTCTCCCCCTCCCTCTCTCCCCTTCCCTCTCCCTCCTCTCTCTCTGTCTCTCTGTCTCTCTGTCTCTCTGTCTCTTTCTCTGTGTCTCTCTCTCTGTGTCTCTCTCTGTGTGTCTGTCTCTCTCTCTGTCTCTCTCTCTCTGTCTCTCTCTGTCTCTCTCTCTGTCTCTCTCTCTCTGTCTCTCTCTCTGTCTCTCTCTCTGTTTCTCTCTCTGTCTCTCTCTCTCTCTCTCTCTGTCTCTCTCTCTGTCTCTCTCTCTCTGTCTCTCTTTCTCTGTCTCTCTCTCTGTGTCTCTCTCTGTGTCTCTGTCTGTGTCTCTGTCTCTCACACTCTGGATCTCTTATTTACCCTATATACTTAACAGCCCTATACTACACCGCAATAACCTATACTGCTTTCTTCCAGATCTGACTCAAGCTTCACACGGAAGACATCGGAACCCCCCTAACCCAGAAGACAGGTAGGGAACACCTCCCCTCCAATGTATTACATTGCGGGAATGAGGTACCTGGACATTGAGGGACTGCGGATCAGGTAAGATCCCAGGCGGGATTGCTGCTTTAGATATTGTGAAGCAGGGGCATCCAGACACTGGTTAAGGGGTTCAGGAAACTAATCATTCACACCTGGCTTTTATTTCTAGATCGACATTTACACACACACACACACACACACACACACACACACACACACACACACACACACACACACACACACACACACACACACACACACACACACACACGTAACAAGGACTAATTGTAGTATAATGTAATACAATAAATTCATTTATGTCAAAAACGAATGTTGTTCTGGCTAGGAATTTATTAAATGTATTTTATTTATATATTTTATTTTAAAGTGGGGTTTGGGGGCGGGACTAGAGCGGGGTTAGGGGCGGGGTTGGGGGCGGGACTAGGTGGCGAGTAGATTTTTTGGTTGGGCTAGTAGATTTTTGGGTGATTTGTCGAACACTGTATATATATATATATATATATGAAAAAATCACGCTCAGTTGGCACACTGTAAACAATAGTAAGTTGCTGATGCTTGCCCCATATGCACATGTAAAAAATAGATTTTACCAGATTGGAGTCCGGAAAAAACGAGACAGCACACAGTCCAGTAGTTCCAATGAAGCTGTATTCAAAGTAACATGGCACCACCTCCAACGTTTCGGTCCACTCAACGTGACCTTCCTCAGGGACGTGCAATAAGTGAATGCTAATCCACCCCCTTATATACCCAAACAAATCAAAATTAAAATGAACTCACCCGTGTAGGGGCAACATTGCCCGCGAAACTGCGCCGCTGTGTCACGCATGCAAATGCTGGAACGCATCGCCATCTTGGATTTACTAATGTGGATCGTCCTATTGAACTACGGTGGCCTCTATGGTCTACCTATTGGCAGGATCGCGCATGCGCGGACTCCTCATTGCCCCTTATGCCGTGACCCGCAATGAACTGCTGGAACGCATCGTCATATTGTATCCAATGCTTCTGCATAGCTAACACAACTACGGTGGCCCGAATGATGCATGTAGCCACTACAGTGGCGGTTCACGCATGCGCGAACCTCCCCAGGCCACTCAATGAGCAGAATGCAGTAGAATGCAGGATCTTTACAACCCTAAATCTGCCCCCACTACGCGCATCAAGGCGCCCGCACACAGACACAACCCAAAGGACATATATGTGGATCTGATATTATGAATGCCCAAGCTCTATGAAGAGGGGCACCTAGCAATTGGGACCGCTTTAGGGAGGCTCTAATATGATAGCACAATAAAGCGTATTGTTATGTGTGTAGTTATTTGCTTGAAAAAATAAGCAAAAGGACCTGTTCCAGCACGAGAACGCATGGCACACACAGCAAACATACAAAAACCAATTAAACAACAAACATGTGAAACACTGTGTGCATCACAGTGAGGTATATTGTTATCAATGTCCCACTATAATAAATACTATAACTACAATGACTACTAGAGTCTAAAATCGAAAACAAGATACCATGTGTGGTCAAGCCAATCTATTCTTAAATAGAGGGACCAATGAGCATATGGCATATACGCCTAACAAGACAACTTGTAATGGACAAGAGTATGTCTACCCGGAGCCAATGTGCATATTGCACTCCGTTAGCAATCTCTGTCCTGAGACAGCTTGTAACCGACACGACGTATTTTAACAACATGTCAGATATTTTGTAGTCTCAAATGCAACATGCAGTATCTAAGATCTCGAAGCGGGACATTGTGAACAATCCTGATGCACACACCATAACCATAGGGTGATTTTGTGAAAATAACAGTACAAGGGCACATATAGAAATAACACATGACGAAGTGATGAAGAAATATTGAAAAAGGAACACTGACAGGAAAAAACACAAAACAACAAAACAGTAAACAATTGTTCAGCAACGCAAAATGTCATAGTCCTGATTTCATTCATAAGAAACATCCTAACGAAAAATCTTCGTTTAAGCCAAAAGGGGCCACTGTTTTTAATTCAAGATGTGCCTCGCTTCGCTTTGCAATAAAAGTCTGTTTCTATCACCCCCTCGTGCGGGCGCTCGGATCTGCGAGATTGGCATGCACCTAAACGTTGCCAATGAATGTTTGAAGTCCCTGAAATGTTTGGCAACAGGGAGACATTTAAACTCCAAATCCTTGGCGTCTGTAGATAATGCTTTACGAATTGTTGAACGATGGATAGCTATGCGCTCTTTAAGCATTCGCACTGTCTTCCCGATATAAAGTAAGCCACAGGGACATTTAATCAAATATATGACAAATTTTGATTCACAATTCAGATGTTGGTGAATTTTGATTTTGGTCCCACTGTGTGGATGGCAATAGAAAGGCCCCACCTGCATATATTGGCAGTTTGTGCAACCCTTGCACCTGTAGGCCCCAGGTTTTTGGGCTAACCAAGTTTTGTCCTTGCTATATTTGTCAGCTGGATCTGCTTGCGTGATCATGTCCCCAATTGACGGACCACGGCGGAAACAAAACAAGGGGGGTTCACGAAAGAATTTGCCTATTTTGTCGTCATTTGCCAAGACGTGCCAATTATCTCTAATGCCACGTTGTATGCATGGGGATGCAGTGCTGAATGTGCTTATAACATTAAATCTTGAGCTATTTGTTTGCTCTCCCAGATCAGTATTAGCACGATCTAAATTGTCCAATTGGATCACACGATCAAGTGCATCTTTGACGTCGACCGGACTATAACCTCGCTCAAGGAACCTACTAGCCATGTTGATAAGAGCAGGTTCCAACTCATTATGATCGCTGGTGATTCGCTTCACTCTTAGTAGTTGTGAATACGGAAGACCCTTTTTCAACGGGGCCGGGTGGTGGCTTGTGGCATAGAGCAGTGTGTTTTTATCAGTTATTTTTTGATATAGCCTTGTGGCCAATTTGTCACCTGCTTTGTACACCATCGTATCCAAGAATGGAATCTCAAGTTCACTGTAACACAGCGTAAAACGTATCTTTGATGGAATATCGTTAAGACGGTTCACAAAGTCCTGTAATTCCACAGTAGAGCCACTCCAAACAATAAAAATATCGTCAATGTAGCGTAAAAACTTTCTGATGTAGTGTGCATTGGGCGCATCGCATAAGATGTGGGTTTGCTCATACATGTCCATGTAGAGGTTAGCATATGATGGAGCCATGTTTGAGCCCATGGCTGTCCCACTGAGTTGGAGATAGTATGAATTTTCAAACCTAAAGAAATTTTTGTTTAGGATGACTTCTATCAATATATATACAGTATAGTTACCAGTCCAAGAACCGGTAAAGGAGACAGCATACAGCAAGGAGTAATCCAAAAAGTAATTGTATTCAAAAAACAAACAGTTACACGAAAGCCAAGGTTTCAGTCCCACAGGGAGACCCGGACCTCTGCTGTGGCACCAACGCATGCGCGCACCCCCGCTCTGTTTACAGAGCGCATACGCAGTTCATCTAATGTCACCATGGAGCTTATCCCCGCCCCTGCCCACTCGGAGGCGCTGCACTTCTCCTGTGCACCGCTCCCCAGCTGCATGCCAAGATCTCCTAATTCCCACTTGTCTCCTGCAGCCTATCCCAGTCTCCGCAGAGGCTGTGCCTCTGCCCCGCCTACTTGGCTATTGGTTCCTGTTCCTGTTAAATACCCTGCTCTCACTTCTAAACTTTGCTGAGCATAACTAGTTGTAGCCTTGTGCTCCTGCGTCTGTTGTGCCTTGCTCCTGCCTCAGTCTCTCTTGCAGTTTTTGGATTCTACATGTACTGACCCGGCTTGACTACTGAACGCCCTCGGCTTACCCTCGACTCTGTGTACCTCTCCAACCCTGACCATGGCTAAACAGACTTCTACTACTCTGACATCTCCAACCCCAGACCACGGCTTAACGGACTATTCTGACCTCTCCATTCCAAGACCTTGGCAAGTATCTGGACTAACCCATTCTCTCCAACCCAGACCCGGCTACGTGGACAATCCGCCTGCCAGGAACGCTTCCGTTGCTGTGGGTGCGTGGTTCTGTACTTCCCCAGGTCCTGTCTTGCTCGTGGGCAGCGCAAGCGTTACAGTTTCAGAATCAGCTGGGGATTGGTGACTGTAAGGCTTGTTTTATAGTTGGCGCTAGTGCGTGTGCGGACCCGCGCCCAAGCGTTGAGCATGCACGTGGCGCGCGCATTTCGTTTATATAGTTGTAAGCGGTGACGTTGTTGTGTATAAAAAAAAAAAAACATTTAAAGTGTATTGTGGTTTTAAAACTTTAAATTATTCAAATAGTTGTAATTTTAATGGAAACATAGGAGCGAATCTATGCGCAATTCAGCTAGTTTTTCTCAATCTGAATTGCAGCCGCACTGTGATTGGCTTCAGAGCGTGAT
Organism: Ascaphus truei; assembly: GCF_040206685.1. Classification (NCBI taxonomy): domain Eukaryota; kingdom Metazoa; phylum Chordata; class Amphibia; order Anura; family Ascaphidae; genus Ascaphus; species Ascaphus truei. Next base: position 33,350,105 of record NC_134501.1, on the reverse strand, counting down.
GTGCAACAGCAGCAGCGAGAAAAAGATACTTTTCAGGTCTTTCCCCCGATCTGCCGGCTCAACGCTCACTGCCGTATGCGCGCGCGGTCGAAGTATAGAACGTCAGGCCTGGTCAAAGCCATTCTTTTTTTTTTTTTTTATAACTTGTATTTTTTATTTTTGTGAAAATACAGCATATATACATCTTATTTCCAGTACTGTGACATGCATTATTCATATCTCTTATGTATGGTAGCTGTACACAAACATTGTCATCAAAACAGAGTTAAAAGCAATGACATAAACTTAAATAATAAATAATCATAAAGTAAAATTAGGTGGGGGGGGAAGAGGAAGAGGGTGGGGAGGGGGAGAGGAAGGGTGGGAGGCCGCGACTCTGATCAACGCTTCAGGGACCGATGTCTGGATTAATTTGTTGCTGCTGGGTGGGCTACTCCATTACCGGAGAACGCATCTAACTACTATTAAAGCAAAATGGTGGCTCTCTCCACCCCAGGGATGTCTGTCTGGGCCAGCCAAGGCGTCCAGACTTTTAGGAAATTTTCGCCAGTGTCATTGACTAAACTTGTCAATTTTTCCATCTGGCATACGAACCAAATTCTATTCCGGATTTTGGGGATAACAGGAATTTCACTTTGTTTCCATAATGCTGCAATCTCGCACCGCACGGCTGTAGCAAAATGTGCTATTAGTTTAAGAGTTGCTTTCGAGAAGCCCTGTCGTGCTCTTCCCAGAAGGAAGAGACCGGGATCAAATGGGATGTCGAGGCCTAAAAGCCTCTGAAGCCAATTAATGATTTTTTTCCATAATGGAATCAGCCGGGGGCAGGACCACAGCATATGTAACAGATCAGCGGGTTCTCCACACTGTCTAGGACAGAGTGGAGAACTACCGTTTACAAATTTGGATAGTCTAAGCGGGGTGAGGTACCACCTCATTAGGACCTTATATGCGTTCTCCTTTAATGTTGTGCAAATTCAGAATTTTATAGATACCTCCAGATCAGAGCCTTCTACAATAAATCAACCCCATACCCACCTTTGACAACATTCAAAAAGCTCTGTCTGAAAGAGACTAACACGAAGGGACTCACATCGCAGATGTATAAAGAAGTGATCGGTTCTGGAATTAAAGTCACCCACAAGCTAGGTTACATGCTAAAATGGGAAACGGACTTAGGGGAGACCCTAGATTTAGACGAGTGGACCCAAATTGCAACAGCAGCTGCTAAGAGCTCGATTTGCACAACATTAAAAAAGCCAATTCTAATTAACGCGCGCACTCTATATTACACGCCTAAGGATTCTGCTCGATCCGTGTCGGGTTTTCCCTTTGGTCCAGGTTTTCTGTCTCTCCTGCCCTTTCTGCTCTCTGTGGCCATTTTGGGTACTGACAGCCTGCTTTATAAGGCTACAGTTACCATAGGTAGTCGTTGAGCAAAGTTCTGTGTGTTTTCAGCTCCTGTCGGTCTTTGCAGTTACGCCTTACCCTCTTGCCTGTTTTGAATTCCTGTTGCAGACCCTGGACCGTGACCCCGACCTCACTGCCTTCCGCCTGCTCTGACCTCCGCATGCCTCCTTGACTTTGCACCTCTGCCGCCAGCCCTCTGCCTGTCCCCTGGACTTTGCAACTCTGCCGCCAGCCCTGACCCCTGCTTCCATACCGACTACGGATACTCTCACAGGACTCTGTCCCTGCGTTGTGGTCAGTATATTTGTATCCCTACCTCAGCCCTGCGGGTCCGCCTCCTGATGTGAGACAATCACCGTCACATTTTCCTCGGCCAAACATGGGCTCCGCTGTGGTAGAGCGAGCGTATCTCTCCAAGGGGAACTACTCTGAGATCATGAGACACACCTCACCCTGCAAAACCAACAGCTGGCACTTATTTCAAGCAGACTTCAGGACATTATTACCCAGCTGTACACAGTCCAGGTGGGTTATACCACTGCACTGCCCTTACCGGAAGCTTCTCCGGCACCAGTCCCATTACCAGCTATGCCCAGGGAACCACGGATCCCGAAGCCTCATCGTTATGGAGGGGACCCCATTTCTTGTAGAGGGTTTTTTAACCAATACTCGATTCAGTTAGAACTTGTAACATTCATACTCACCTCAAACCTGGACCGGACTGCTGGGCTGAGGTGGGGAAAGATAAACAATGACCTTGGACCAGGAAGCCGGGTCCAGATTGCTTATTCCGTGGTCATGCATAGACGGGTTAGGGTTGGAGAAGGACAGAGTATCCAGCGCTTCAGCACAGAACAGCTCTCCCTAGCCAGGTAGGAGCTGTGAGTAGTAGAGGCTTCTGGAAGCAGGAAGAATGCAGACGGCCACGGAAACACTGAGGACTTCAGTGTAGACGCTTCAGCGCGTTATAGGCAAAGTCTGCTAGGAGCAGGGAACTTTGGCACAGGGGCTGCGGTACAAGAAGGCAAAGCGGGCCCAGCAACAGTGCTTGCTGCAAAGAACAGGATCTACGATGGTTCTTTCCCCTCATACAGAGGTAAAGGGAAGGGGTCACAGTGTAGTGTAGGACCTGCATTCATTTTGGTTATACAGGCGGTCCTCGTTTTACGACGTTTCGTTTTACGATGAACGGCTTATCCAACGCTAGTCAATGCATCCCTGTGGCCCGTTTTACGACGCCCCAAACAGCTTATCTGTCGCTCTTAGGATGCTTTACAAAATTGCTATAATTGCCCAATCAGAAGGCTGCAGGTTAGGGAAATCATTCTGAACAGTCTGTGTGAAGGTTTAGTGGTGTATTTTAGGCCCTAACTATGTCTGATAAAACATACAGAACACCTACAAGCTCAAATTGAACCCCCAAAATACCCACAACATATATATAAGCATATAAGTTTCACAGAGGAGTGCTACTGAGCATGGCAATTTATATTTAAAACCAGAGACATAACATAAAACACAGACAAAGCTCAGTGCACATCCAGAAAAACTTATATACGGTACAGTGCCTAAATATACATGTATAAATAACTAATAAATAAAATGGTCTTTTAGTTTAACATTTTGGCCAAATTGTTGTAAGCCCTTGAGCCAAACTTCACGGCAGACCACGTTCAAGGGTCCCTACACTAATATAAATTCTTAATAACCTGTGCATTGCCAGGAAGAATGATTTATAATAAATCTGTCAATATGAGTTGCAAAAATTCTAAGTCTGATTGAAGCTTTTATTAACCTGTACATTACCAGGAAAAGCAGGTTAATAAAAGCTTCAATCAGACTTAGAACTTTTGCAACTCATATTGACAGATTTATTATAAATCATTCTTCCTGGCAATGCACAGGTTATTAAGAATTTATATTAGTGTAGGGACCCTTGAACGTGGTCTGCCGTGAAGTTTGGCTCAAGGGCTTACAACAATTTGGCCAAAATGTTAAACTAAAAGACCATTTTATTTATTAGTTATTTATACATGTATATTTAGGCACTGTACCGTATATAAGTTTTTCTGGATGTGCACTGAGCTTTGTCTGTGTTTTATGTTATGTCTCTGGTTTTAAATATGTCTGATAAAAGCAAAAAGCAAAGTGCTGTTACTCCAAAAAGGATTAGAAAATCTATTACTTTGGAGACCAAACAAAACATTATAAAGCGCTCTGAGAAAGGAGAGACGAACACAAAAATTGGACGTGACTTGGATATACCTCGCACAACTATTGTGACAATAATCAAAGACAAGGCAAGAATCTTGGAACAGATCAAGGTCTCAGCACCTATGCAAGGTACGACAATAAGGCAACGTGCTGGGCATATTGCTGAGGTAGAAAAACTCCTCATCATATGGCTGGAAGATCAATCCCAGCATCATGTGCCCATTAGTTTAGCCTTAATTCAGGCGAAGGCTTTGAGTCTTTATGATTACATTAAGCACCAGTATGGAGAAGGGACCACCGAGGAAACATTCACTGCAAGTAATGGCTGGTTTATGCGGTTTAAAGAGAGGGCAAACTTGCATAACATTAAAGTGACCGGTGAAGCTGCTAGTGCTGATGAGGAGGCAGCTAAAACCTTCCCTGTTACATTGGCCAAAATTATAGAGGACGGTGGCTATTGCGCATGTCAAGTGTTCAATGTTGATGAGACTGGGCTGTGAAAGTTGTGAATAAAAAACACAAGTCTGAGGATATGTCTTGCAGAATGACAAATAAGTTTATTGCAGTGTACGGTGCACACGCAGAGGAGAGTTTCAAAATAAAACTCTCCCAACGACATGGTGGCATACAGGCCTTATTTATACACAAAATACTAAGCCCACGCCCCCTATACGAGGTTGCGTGTCATCACTACGTAAACAAAATATGAATATGAACACATTGAGTTAAAGCATTATTATGGGATGCATAAATGAAATGAAATGACTCAGCTAATATTCCTTATACAAGCCGTATACAGAACTTCATGGGCACCTCCCTCGGAATGCGAAACAGTGCCTATCTGTCTCTTATTTTCATAACATTGGCACATTGCACTTCTCTTCAAGGTCTTGTGGCTTAGCTGAACCACTCAATATCAATTGGAACTTCAGCAGAAAAAAATGTCTTTTAAACTAACTTCCATACCAACTTTCATACAGACAATAGACAATATCAGGCACCTAAGATGGATGCTGACTCAAAATGGCGGCTTAGATCCCAGTGCTGTTTATGCCAGACCTCCCCCACGTACGTCATATTCTCACTTTGTCAGGGCTCTACTGGAAAAAAATGCCCAGTAGAAGCTACATTGCAAAAGAGGAAAAATCTATGCCTGGTTTTAAAGTTGCAAAGGACAGGCTGACTCTTCTGCTTGGATCAAATGCTGCAGGTGATTTCAAGCTAAAACCTTTGCTTGTTTATAATGCAGAAAACCCTTGGGCATTCTTTGGTTATGCAAAGAGCACACTTCCAGTGATTTCGAAGTCCAACCGTTAGGCATGGGTAACAGGGAGCCTTTTTGAGAACTGGTTCCAGCATCAATTTATCCCAGCTGTGCAATTATATTGCATAAGCCAGAACCTTGATTTTAAAGCATTGCTGCTCCTGGACAATGCTCCTGGCCATCCCGTGTACCTGGATGACCATCATCCAAACGTCATGGTTCATGCCTCCCAATACCACCTCATTGATACAGACGATGGACCAGGGGGTTATTGCTTCCTTCAAGGCCTACTACCTTAGGCAAACATTTGCCCAGGCCATCAGAGCAACTGATGTGGAAAGAGGTCCAACGTTGAAAGAATTTTGGAAGGGTTACAACATTCTCCATGCAGTAAGAAACATCGGAGAGGCATGGAATGAGGTCAAATAATCCAATTTAAATGGAGTTTGGCGTAATTTGTGCCCTGATTTTGTGTCAGATGTCCAAGGCCTTACAGAGACTGTTGCAGAGGTTACAGAAACTGTTGTGCAAATGGCCAGAGATCTCAACTTGGAGGTGGAAACCGAGGATATTGAGGAGTTGCTCGCCTCACAATCTAACGAGTTAAGCAATGAAGACCTGATGCAATTAGAAGAGCAAAAAATTGCTGAAGAGGAGGCCCACCAATCTGCTGAAGTGGCACAGCCACGAAAATCTTTTTCAACCAAAATGTTGACTGCGGCATTGAAGCACATTGATAGTGCACTAGCCATATTTGAGGAAAATGACCCTAACATTCAGTTCAACAGTCAGTCGTGGAGTGTCTAACCAAATCAGCTGCTATAGAGAGATCCACACGCAGAAAAGGATCTGTCCAGACTTCATTGAAGAAATTCTTCAAGAGGCCCAAACCTTCAAGTCCACCTACATCACCTCCAAAAAGTCCGTTGTCTGTTGAAGATCCCCCCCAATCATCTTCCTCCAATAATTGATGGGTTTTTTTGCTCATGTACATTACTGTATAGAATACAGTATAGTTTTATTTTTATAGTTTTGTTTTATTTCTGGAATCAATAAATATAATGTTTACATCATAATCTATGTGTGTGCTGCATATCTTATTGCTTGAGTAACATTTTCTGTTTATTTTAGCATTAAAAATGCCTTCAGGAAAGGAACGTTAGATTTAAACAGTGTTCCAATGGGAAAACGGGTTTCGCTTTACGATGCTTCGCTATCCGACGCCATTTTGAGTAACACATTGCGTCGGATAACCGATAATATTATTATTATTGAAGTATTTAAACTTTATACTTATTACTTTATATGTTTTGTCAATTGGATGTAGCATTGGGCACCAAAGAGTCAACAGAGAGAAACAAGCCTGTGCCCTCAATAGGAGCACAAGAAACAGGACGGGCACCTCAGGCAATACACTAGAAGTAGTGGGTTGTGAATACATCTTTAAAGTGGGAGAACTTGGATCAGTGCCGATTATGCCAGGGCCAGCCGGAAGCTGGGTGAGCGGAAAACTTGACCTAGGAGTAAGAGTTTTGAGGTTGGAACTGGGTACTTTAAACCCTGACGAAGATGCAGGGAGCCACGAACTTGACTTCGGAACGGAAGTCCCAGACTTAATGGTTTCACGAGATACTGTAGAGCAGGGGTGAGCAATCTTTTTATGCCGAGCCCTCCTTTTCATCCATGAAATTTCTCGCCCCCCCCCTGTCTGATGTAATCAAAATGAAAAAATAAACCTTGATTAAACGGTATACAATGTAAATACAAATATGTCTAAATTTCAACAGCTTGCGCTTGCAAAATTAGGCTGCGTCCACGCTGCTGCTGAGAGCGGTGACATCACAAACTCTCTAAGCATGAGCGCAGGGTGTCCTGCATAAGTTTGCAAGCACGAGCGGGGGGCGTGGATCGGGGCTATTTTTGTGTGTGTTTGTGTGTGTGTGTGCATTGACAGCTGCTGAGCGTGCTTTAAAGTCAACTTTGTTTGTCTCCCCAAGTGCCAAGCTTGGGAGAGTGTACGTGCACAAAAGCAATCCTTTTGGGGGGGCATCCATCCACCTCTTTGCTATCTCCCTTCCCGAGAGCAAAGTCTCCATCTTTGCTGATGATACTAAATTGTGTAAGGTAATAGAATCAGAGCAGGATGTAATTTCTCTTCAGAAGGACTTGGAGAGACTGGAAACGTGGGCAGATAAATGGCAGATGAGGTTTAATACAGATAAATGTAAGGTTATGCATTTGGGATGCAAGAATAAACAGGCGACTTACAAATTAAATGGAGATAAATTGGGGGAATCCTTGATGGAAGATTTAGGAGTGCTTGTAGACAGCAGGCTTAGCAATAGTGCCCAAAGTCATGCAGTAGCTGCAAAGGCAAACAATATCTTATCTTGCATCAAACGGGCAATGGATGGAAGGGAAGTAACCATAATTATGCCCCTTTACAAAGCATTAGTAAAACCACACCTTGAATATGGAGTACAATTTTGGGCACCACACCTTAGAAAATACATTATGGAACTAGAGAGAATGCAAAGAAGAGCCACCAAATTAATAAAGGGAATGGACAATCTAACTTATCAGGAGAGGCTAGCTAAGTTAGATTTATATACATTAGAAAATAGGCATCTAAGAGGGGATATGATAACAATATACAAATATATTCGGGGACAGTACAAGGAACTTTCAAATGAACTATTCATCCCAAGAGCAGTACAAAGGACTCACCATCCCTTAAGGTTGGAGGAAAGGAGATTTCTCCAGCAACAAAGGAAAGGGTTCTTTAAAGTAAGGGCAGTTAAAATGTGGAATTCTTAACGAACCCTGTAAGAGGAAAATGGCCATGACAGAATATAAGAGATATAAGAGCGATGTAATCCTCCTACAAGAGACGCACTTTAAGAAGAACAATATCCCTTCATTCATTTATAAACAATACAAATAGGTTTTTCATTCGACTGCACCAGCAAAAAAAAGAGGAGTTACGAATCTTTTAATAACAAAATTCCTTTTAAAGTTTCCCAATGTAAATCAGATGGAGATGGAAGATATCTAATCCTAACAGGATCACTATATGGTCAAAACCTGACCTTCACCAGTGTTTATGCCCCTAATGAAACCAGCGCTAAATTCTTCACTAAATTCTTCTGTACCCTAAAAAAGTAGCTAGGGGTAGGATTGTAATTGGAGGTGATTTGATTTGATGGACCCAAACACTGATAGGACTGGGCCTGTAACCATTCGAAGAAAGGCAGATCGTAGGGCCCTGATCAAAGGTCTGGAGGAACTCCATTTGGCAGATGGATGGAGAGAACTTAACCCAACAAATAGGGAATTTAAATTTCTACTCTCCTCATGGTTCACATTCCCGTATAGACTATATTTTTATTTCCTCTAGAGCAATACCATACTGTGCATATTCAAAAATACGTGCTGTGGCCTGGTCGGATCATGCCCAGGTGGAGATGAGATGCTCACATCTTAACATGCCCCCACATTCAGCCCAATGGAAAATAAATGAGTCCTTACTCAAAATACCTGAGATTAAAAAAATACTGGATGAAGAACTAGAGTTCTTTTTCAAAACCAATACAGGCTCTGTATCATCCCCCTTTGTTCTCTGGGAGGCCCATAAGGTCACCCTTAGAGGAAAGCTAATCAGTATTGCAGGAAAAAGAAAGAAAGAAAGAAAGAAAGAAAGAAAGAAAGAAAGAAAGAAAGAAAGAAAGAAAGACAAGCCAATATAAAGAGGGCCCTAACAAAAGTGGAAGAAATAACAAAATTACACCAAAGAGGGAATCAACATGTAAATCTAAAAAAGTAAAGGAGGCCAATACTGAACTGAATCTCCTTCTCATGGCTAAGGCAGAACAATCCCTCACCTTTACTAAAGCTAACTTTTTTGAGAAATCAAATAAACCTGATAAAAGGCTGGCCGCTAGACTTAGATCAGTTCCAACAAACCGTAATATCCACACAATCAGACAAAAATCAGGTATTCTCTCAACAAATCCGACACTTATAATTAAGGAATTCCAGGCCTTCTATTCCAAATTATATGACGGTAATAAGACTAAACAAAGCAAACAATTAACAACCAAAATGGAAAACTTCCTAGATTCAGCTAATCTCCCCATAATTACTCCAGACGATAAAGACAAATTAGCCCAAATTTTCACACTCTAAGAAGTTCTCAGGGTTATTAAAGATCTCAAACCGGCTAAGGCTCCGGGGCCCGATGGCTTCTCGAACTTATACTATATAAAATTCTCTAATATCCTCGCCCCAGTACTATTAAATATGTTCAACTCTATACTAATAGACTCCCAATTTCCCAACAGTATGCTCCAGGCAACCATAACACTAATCCATAAAGATGGAAAAGACCCTACAGACTGTAAGAACTACAGACCAATTTCTTTAATAAACTCTGACTTAAAAATATTCTCCAAAATATTAGCAAATAGATTAAATAAAGTTCTCCCATTTCTTGTTCATCCGGACCAGGTGGGATTTATCCCTGGAAGACAAGCTGCGGACAATACCAGATGCATTATTGAGTTGGTGTCATTAGCTACCAAAAATAAAATACCATCGATGGTCCTGAGCCTTGACGCAGAAAAGGCGTTTGACCGAATCGATTGGAAATACATGTCAAAAACATTGCAGGCATTTGGAGTGGAAGGCCCTTTCCTTAGAGCCATCGAGTCTTTATACACTACACCATCGGCAAAAATATACTCCCAAGGTTTCTCCTTTGAGACTTTTCCTATAAAAAATGGAACCAGACAGGAATGTCCGTTATCTCCACTGCTATTCGCCCTCTGTATGGAGCCACTAGCTGCAAACATAAGAAACAACCCAAATGGAACAGGAGTTCAGGTGAAGAGTCAGATATACAAAATCGCACTTTATGCAGATGATGTGATCCTTATAATAACCAAACCTCTAACTTCACTTCCAAATTTATACTCCACTCTGTCTTCTTTTAAGGATATCTCAGGTTTCAAAATCAATAGTAACAAATCTGAGGCACTAAATATAAATCTGCCTAAAGATCAAATTTAATTGATTACTTTAAACTTTGATTTTAAATGGCAACCGAATACGATCAAATACCTAGGGATATTTATCACAAAAAACTATAGTTCTCTGTATAGGGAGAATTATCCAAAGGTCTTAAGAGCTCTTAAGTCTGATATTGGGAAGTGGTCCGGCCACGCTATATCATGGATAGGCAGAATACACAGTATAAAAATGAACATATTGCCCCGTCTTCTGTATCTTTTCCAAACTCTACCCATTCCATTGGTATTGGAGGAAATTAAAACTCTGCAGTCTATAATAAACAAATTTATATGGAAAAATAAAACACCAAGAATTGGTAAGAAAATCTTAAATATACCAAACAAGACAGGAGGGCTGGGACTACCATGCCTTATGTCCTATTACAAAGCAGCCCACACAAGCCAACTAATACTATGGCACTCTAATCCAGTCCACAGACGCTAGGTATCATTGGAAACTGATTTAGTTGCCCCAGTCGATTTAAATAATCTTCTATGGTCCCCAGTGAGAAAGAGTCCCGAAATACTGAAATCCAGCCAAATTATAGCCCATTCACTCAAATTATGGAACTCAGTTGCAAATCGACACTTCCTTACAACACGGAATACACTTATGACTCCACTATATGATAACCCAGAATTTGGTCCAGGAATAGGCCGTAATAGGTTTATAGACTGGAAAATAGCAGGTATCACAAGATTAAAAGATGTAGGTTCAGAAGGATTTCCCAGAACATTTGAATATTTCCACAAAGAAAAGGCTATCCCTAACAATCAGTTCCTCCAACACCTTCAATGGAAAGCCTTTTATAACAAAATCCGACCCCCCGAATTGCTAACTAGATTTGAGTCACTTTGTCTAGCAGATAGTAACACATCTGGACTGATATCTAAATTGTATGGATACTTTGTTAGCCCCCCTCCACAAATGAATCAAAAATTGAAATATATGCTACAATGGGAGGATGACCTGGGGGAGGTATTAGACATGGAAGACTGGAATGATATTTTTCAAAAGGTTGCCACATCATCAATGTGTATCACAATCAGAGAAAATGCCTATAAAGTTATGATGAGGTGGTATTTAACCCCCATGAGACTAGCTAAATTCATCCCAGAGTACCCAACTACATGTCCAAAAGGATGTGGAGCACAAGCCACATTTATACATATGTGGCGGGGATGCCCATTCATAGCAGCTTATTGGCTGGAAATCAAAATGTGGTCACAAAGGTTTTTCGGTTTGGACCTACCAATGGATCCCTGGTTATTTCTTTTAAACAAACCATATTACCTCCTCACGAGACATGAAAATAAATTACTGCGCCGCATATCTTCAGCCGCAAGACGCGAATTAGCGGCAGTATGGAAACACAATTATTCCCTCAATTCCCAAAGTTAAAAATAAAATCTGGCAGATTTGCTACATGGAAAAACTGGTTAGTCTTAATAACGACACCTACACAGATTTTCAGAAGGTGTGGTTACCTTGGATTCTGAGTGAAACTCAACCAGAAATTAATACCCACTTAATTTTGTTGTAATAAAAAAAAAATTGATATTTATATTAAATGTGTGATAGAATATTTTAAGAAGTCTTGTTAGGTAAAATTGTAAATTAATGTGTACTTTCTCCCATCTCTATTTTTTGTACCCTTCCCTCCCCCCCCATTTTATATTTTCTTCATTCCTCCCCTCTCCCTAAATTTTTTTAATAAAAATTAAGTTTAAAAATAAATAAATGTGGAATTCATTACCCATGGAGACTGTGATGGCAGATATACCAAATAAGTATACATGGGAAGGATGTTGATCCAGGGATTAATCCGATTGCCAATTCTTGGAGTCAGGAAGGAATTTATTTTTCCCCTTATAAGATATCCTTGGATGATACGACTCTGGGATTTTTTGTTTGCCTTCCTCTGGATCAATAAGTAAGTATAGATATAAGATAAAGTATCTGTTGTCTAAATTTAGCATAGGTTGAACGTGTCTAGGTAGAAGGGTCCAGAGTTGCTGGCCACCGCAAAAATGTATCCGGGAATCAGGTCAGATTCCCAGGGACATGTAGACACAGACCTCTGGGCAAAATCCTCCCTAGAATGCAGTTGCGCAACTCACTGCCAGGTTTCCCTGCTTCAGCACAGACCAGAAAGGTAAATGAGGGCATAGGGATATGTGTATCCCGGATACAGTGAGGGGTCCTTAGGTTAATGGGAGTCCACCAGTATATGCCCAGATCACCAGAACCAAGTATAGAGGTTCTGAGGTGCTTCAGCCATCGATAAGGTTGCAAGCTGATTTTATGTCTAAGTCCAAACTCCTATGTGTTTAGAAAAGTAACTCTGAGATTGAACCTAAACATTATTTTGTTCAACTTTTTACACATTTTCTTATATGAAGGTCTAGGTGCCCTGAAACTGAACGTGCGCGTCTTTTCAGTCAAAGCTAAGCAAAGAAGGACAGAAAAAATGTGAAATATTTTATTTCTGACATTGTTAATAATGGTATATATTTATGCACTTTATATGAGCTGGGGATTTCCAAGTCTGTGGTTTCGGGAGACCCTGTGGCTACCAAGCCTGGATTCACTGAGTCTGCTCAAGTCCCGGACTTGAAAGCCAAAGAGATTGCCAAGGTTAAAGCCATTTGGGCGGAGGATTTAGACACAAGTACCCTCGTCCTGGAATGAATGGAGGTCATCAGACTGCCATTCGCCAACCCAGAACTTGAGATGCCTAACTCCATGAGTGGCAGAGGTGCCAAGTTGCGCATGCCCCTGTCAGATTTCGAATCCATCCTTGCCCGGCTTCAGTAGACTGATTGGCTGGTAGGAGTTTTCCAATGCTCGGATTGGCTGGAGTATTTCATGAATGGGACTGAAATACTATAAGAAAGCCAGCAGCCAATCCGGACCTCAGAATCTAAGCGCCAAGACAGCAGCGGCAAATTCAGAATCACCAAAAGATGCTCTTGGAGAAATAGACGCGAGTCGGCTTCAGAAATTTCAAGGCAAGACCTTTTCTAAGTCCCACTTTTCGGGGCCAAGTTCTGAAAAGAGAATGTAGTGGTCGTGGCTGGAACTACACGCCAAAAAGAGTACCAGGACTTCTGGTACTGTATCCCGGTCAAGGGATTTTGTCATCTCCAGAAGAGTTACAGCGCTGGCGCCTGGAACTGCCTGCCGATTGGAGTTCCAGGACTTTTCGGGCTAGACCCCCGGTAACCTAAAGACCTTGTTTTATGGAATATTTGAGGTAGGAAAGGTTCGTTTTTTCACCCAGGTGTAATTTTAATTAATGTGTTAATTTTTTATTAACTACAGTAGAGATTAGAAAGTACATTTCAGGCGGCAAAGTGGTTTATTTTATTTATTTATGAGAGTGAAATCCTCTATACACACAAACACACTGCAGCCCCCACCTCTATACACACAAACACAAACTGACGTTAGTGTCTCGTTGTCATGGCAATGGGGGGCGTGACGTGATTTTTTATAAATAATAAATAAATAAATGAATAATTGTTTTAAGTGTCCCGGTTTTTCATTTTGAAAATCTGGTCAGATATGAAATAGGTTGAGTTACCTCACACCAAACACCGTTTTACTAAAGGGGTCGTATGGAGGTTGTGTGCTACCAGGGAGATAGACAGAATGTCAGAGAATAGCGGTCTGTAACTATAGAGTACTTACCACTAGTAGAAATCCCTATTATTGGTGCACTATTCTCTGAAAATCTGGTCACCCTAACTATACAGTGCTATAGGTTTAGACAGTAGTGGATATATCTCTCTGTATACAAAGACTGCATCTGTATATCACCTTGCCAATCTAGTGGGTACAATGACCTATGTGGTAATAGGTAACATCACCTGGGACAAACCCCCATGTGTCATAACATTAATGTGGTAAGAGCAACCAGTATCACAACAGTGCACAATCTGAAATCAAATATCTCTCAGAGGATGTGCTGTAAAATGAGATATTTGATTTCATATGCACATGTATGCAGATGACACAATCCTATATGCGCACAGCCATAGCCTCTCTGACCTTCAACACATACTTCAGTCTGACTTTTTGAGACTCGAAAACTGGATTTCCCAAAACAAACTGTTTTTAAACACTGACAAGACTGTAACAATGGTATTTGGGACCAAGATTACATTTTTAAAGCTTCCAGTGACTGAGCTCCAGATTAGAACCAACACTAACACCACCCTAACTCCTGTTACTAGTTTTAAATACCTGGGCATATGGTTTGACTCCCACTTAACAATCGGGATGCACATTGATACCCTGACAACCAAGACCTATGCCAAACTAGGGGTACTTTACAGGAACAAATCCTCCCTAAGTCTCCTGGTCAGAAAGCGTATTGCACAGCAGATGCTAATGCCAATTATTGACTATGGAGACATAGTATATGGCTCGGCTCCTCAAACCCACGTTAGCAAACTTGACACCCTCTACAATTCAATTTGTCGTTTCGTTCTCCAATGCAACTACAACACACATCACTGCGAAATGCTCAAAGAACTAGATTGGTCATCACTCGAGTCTAGGCGCAAAGTTCACCTTTCCTGTCTTGCCTTTAAATTCTTTATGGGCAAGCTACCCAGCTACCTGACATAGGTAGTTAAGGGAATTAACCCCTAAGGTGGTGCTTCAAATTGGTGTCGGTTTGAGGACTGTTGTGATCCTATATATATAGGTATTATTTATCCCTCCTGCCATGCCTATATTGGTGAACTGTTTATTCCCTGTTTGATATACTTAGGGTCTACAAAAATATAAAAGATAAAATCGTTACTTATGCTGTTTATTTGCTGCTGTTCTGCTACTCTTCTGCTTTCTTGCCTTTATTGTACTTAGAGGCTTCAAAATTATTGTTGTAACTTTGGATGCATTAATACAATTTTTAAAACATACCATTATGAGGTTATGCCCAAAATTATTGGGTGGTCTGCTGCTCTTATACAAAATAGAATGCAATAGGGTTAGTCTCTTATGTTTTTCTTATCCAGTGTCTGCTGCCTGAATTTTCACTCAGAATTATGTGATATTCTATATTCTCTCTGTGTGGCTGCTCTTATTTTATTTTATTAGACGTTTAGATTTGTTACATGTCTTAAACATGTTTTTAACTATATGCACAATAGGTGAATTAAGTACACCTAGCTCTCTGGGATAATCTTTTGCAAGCTAAATGGTCATTCTAATATGCATAATATTATCAGATGATGCATCACCTATTAATGTATATTAATATGTATATTTTATATAAGATTAAATGTTCTGTCTTGTTATGTTCTCCACATATCAGTTTGCTTTGGCAGCCAGAGGATAGACCTGCTACCCATGCAGTATTAGTTTCCTATTATATATCCAGGAACTATATGGTTAAAATTCCCCTCCATTAGATTTTATGGGCAACTCCCTCCAAATTTACATAATTATCAAGTGGCCTGTATTCTACCGGCCAGGGGCGGGGATTTCTAATTGATCACGTGGGTGTTTGGGGGTATTTAGGGAACATCCCTGGCTGCAGTATAGCACTCTTTGAAAAAGTCTCTTAGACGAAACGCGTCAGAGAACCTGTCCTGTTTTTATGATGGCAATGTTGCCGTAATAAAGTTTTTGTACGTTGCCACTGCCGCCAGCCTGCTGTTTTTTGCTGTGCTCCAAGTCCCTGTCCCTCCCCTCCTTCTTACTTACCTGTTCTGGGACGGATGCACGCCTCAAGGAGAGCAGCGGTGAGGTCCCCTTCTCTGGAACGGATAGCCAGCAGGCACCAACGAGCCAGCTATACGAGTCTCTGCACTCCCTGCTCGAGGACCCGCCGGGAACACGTGACCCGCCACAGAAGGAACCGCCGGATGGGAGAAGCACTCCGGTAAGGTTAGAGATCACTTTCCCTATCAAATGGCTATCCGAATTGTGCCTTATTGTGCCTGAATGAAGTATTATGCTATTACAGTATGCTACCATTCTCTATATAGGGGTACCTATTTCACCGCTCCCATTTATAACTTTCAATCTGGCTAATCTGCCCTACCACTGTTACACTGAGGATCACAACAGTCCTCAAACCGACACCAATTTGAAGCACCACCTTAGGGGTTAATTCCCTTAACTACCTATGTCTCTGGCATTGTGGTAGCTCATTGCTGTGTTTGGTAAGGATTCATTTTTTGCATCCAGTGGTTTATGACAATGATATTATAACCCCTTACAGGCTGGCTTGTGGCTTTTTTGTGCATAATAATTAAAACTTATTTTTTCTATGAACTAAATTTATACAGTTGCTGAGTATTTGGAGTTCTTTTTTAAGACTGTCACACAGAGACTTGTGTACCTTACGCTTTCATTATGGATGACACATTTGAGGATTGTGTCCAAGAGGATGGCGCAGATACATTTGTATTTAGATGCAGCGACCACACCAAAAGAAGCAGAAAAGCTGAGCATGTTTTTGATGAAACCGGTAAAGTGTTTTGCGAGGAATCATCCGACCTGGTGACTTATTTTCAAAAGTTAGAACAATTATTATCACTTAATATTCGGTTATGGTGGGACATAACCTCCTTGGATAATTATGTGAGAGTCAACAGAATTCCAAGGGGGTTACGTATCAAAAAATCTCCCACCTTCGGATTTATTAGCAAAGAATTTGAAAATAAATGGAGGATGGCCTTAGATGAGTGTTCCTTCAAGCTCATGGGACTAATTATTACTCACAAAAAGGAAGAGAGATCTGCTTTAGAAAAAGAAATTTTGGATTTGAAAACAAAATTAAAATCATTTAACAAAATGGAACATTTTTCTAATAATGACCTCATCCTGTCCCAGAATATAGACGAGGTAGAGAATACGATCTTGGAAAAGAAACAATCCAAGTTCGAAAGGGACAAGCAAGATTATCTTAAACATCAAGTATATTTTTGGGAACTACCCCCGAAACCCAACATAAATAGATTTAGAGGTAGATCAAAATCACCCCAACATAGATCTAATCAGAACAAGGGTGCTAACCAACCAACCCCTAAAAAATCAATACTCAAAAATAAATATGCTGAAGCGTCTAGTGCAGACTCAGATCTTTCAGAAGGGGAAAATAGATCTACCTCAATCACATTTGAAAAAGAGAAATATGATGATCCCTGGAAGAAGAAAAACCCAGGTGGGGTATTTCGCGAGTCCACTACCTCGGATAGATTGAGCCACACCACATATACCAGTGAGGATGATGCAAGACCATCCACCTCCTCCTTTGTACCCGCTTTTTTAGGACGCGGAGGTCCAAAAGGAAGAGGGGAAGTCCAAAGAGGGGCCACGAAGAGAAAAAAGTACCACTAGCGGAGGACAATGTTATTAATATCTCGAACACGTCATTGACCACTGACCAACTTGGACTCCTGAATAAGGGGCTTAATTTTGCTCCGCTAAGTAACTTTGATCTCTTCAATACCATCATAGACTTGCAGTGTTTCACTCGTAAGCTGGCCCTAACCAAATTCTTTTCAGCACACAAGAGTTCACCAAATGAACCAGGAGAGACCTTGGGCTCTACTGTAGATGTTGATTTGAATGTATGTGACACTAACAGAGAAACTCTTTCTTACAGGGAGCACTGTGCAGTTGCAGATCTGGAGGGTCTCCTTGGTGACCAAACTGGTAATTTATCCCCATATGACCTTTCTATGGATTTCTTCCAACATGAAAATACAAATTTTAAAAGAAAGTCAATCTTCTGCGCCAATAACTCTAAGGGTCCCTTCATCTCTACATTTGAGAAACTTGTTGAGAGGGACCTTAGGGTACTGGCGGAGGGGATCAAGATTGGTCACCCCAAAGGGGATAATCTCTCGAGGACTGAGCGACAAGAGCTAATAAATTTACAACAAGACAAATCCCTTGTCATTAAAAAAGCAGACAAGGGAGGAGCAATTGTTGTTCAGTCCTCGGAAGATTATAACAAAGAAGCTCTCAGACAGCTAGGAGACGTTGCTACATATAAAAAACTTACCTCAGATCCTACTCAAAGATACCTCGTCCAGCTTAGGTCACACCTAGAACTGGGTGAGGTCCTTTATATCTTGGATCCTAAAGAGTTGGGCTTCCTGTACACACCAGACCCAATTATACCTATTTTTTATCATCTCCCAAAGATCCATAAAACCCTGACGCAACCTCCAGGTAGGCCAATTGTGTCGGGAATTGGATCTTTGGGAGATGCTTTATCACGTTATGTTGATTTTTTTCTACAGCCTCTGGTGCTCAGCCTGCCCTCTTACACCAAAGATTCCAGACATCTAATTGAAGACTTAAAAACAATAAATTGGACCACCAACTGTGTCTGGGTGACTATGGATGTGAAGTCGTTGTACTCCATCATAGACCACAGGCAGGGCATAGAGGCTGTACAGCACTTTCTTAACAAATCTGATCTCTCCCCTGCACTTTGTATTTTTTTGATCGAATCTATCACATTTCTGCTCACGCACAACTACTTTAGCTATGATTCACAATTTTATTTGCAACTCACTGGCACTGCAATGGGTACGTCTTTTGCACCCTCTTACGCGAATCTTTTCATGGGGTTTTGGGAATCACTTTTTATTTATAGTGATTTAAATTTATTTAGGAAACACATTTTGTTTTATCGCCGCTATATCGATGATCTGTTTTTTATTTGGGAGGGTGACACTCACACTCTGGAGCTTTTTATCCAGTCTTTAAATTCTAACAATTATAACCTGCAATTCACACATGAGCACAGTAGTAATCAAATACACTTTTTGGATATTCTTATTTATGTTGATCTAAGGGGAGAGATTCAGACCGATGTGTACAGGAAGCCCAACTCTAGGAACACTTACCTTATGGCGAATAGCAACCACCCATTGCCCCTTAAGAAAGGTATACCAAAGGGGCAACTCATGCGCCTCAGAAGGTTGTGTTCAACCGATGAAAATTTCGTCAATCAGGCAAATCTGATGATTAATAGATTTAAGGACAGAGGGTATCCTGAAAGGGATCTAGTGGAAACCTTAACTATGGTTAGAGCAATGTCAAGGGAAGAACTTCTGTCAAAAACAAAAGTGAAAAAGGGAGATCGCACCCAAAATGCACCCCTGTTCATTACTAAACAGAGCCGTCAATCAAATGACATCAGGTCCATTATAGCCAAACACTGGGAAACACTTAAACTAGACTGTGACCTAGAAAACATTACAAAGGAAAGGCCCAAATTGGTCTTTCGTAGAGCAAAACCCTTATCATCTTATTTGTCACCCAGTCTCTTTTCATCCCAAAGTGTGGATAAAATTAGGAATATACCTAAAGGGTTCTTCCTATGTGGACGGTGTAATGTGTGCCAGTATGCCAGACCAACAAAGGTAATTGATTGTCTTAAACCAAAGGCTAAAAAATCTATACATACGTTTATCAACTGCAATAGCAGTCATGTAGTCTACATGATTAGATGCGGATGCAACAAGACCTATATTGGCCGTACAATTAGAGCGTTAAAAACTAGAATACAGGAACATGTACGGCTAATTAAGAAAAAGGACTTGTTGCATCCGGTCTCTCGGCATTTCTCCTCCTGTCGACAAGGTGGCCTACAAGGCTTTTCCTTTTTGGGACTTGAACATGTCCCTAGTCTGATAAGGGGTGGTAACAGACTTAAAATATTGAACCAAAAAGAGATGTCATGGATCTTCTGCACGGACAGTCTCCATGCCTATATGCCTATATTGGTGAACTGTTTATTCCCTGTTTGATATACTTAGGGTCTACAAAAATATAAAAGATAAAATCGTTACTTATGCTGTTTATTTGCTGCTGTTCTGCTACTCTTCTGCTTTCTTGCCTTTATTGTACTTAGAGGCTTCAAAATTATTGTTGTAACTTTGGATGCATTAATACAATTTTTAAAACATACCATTATGAGGTTATGCCCAAAATTATTGGGTGGTCTGCTGCTCTTATACAAAATAGAATGCAATAGGGTTAGTCTCTTATGTTTTTCTTATCCAGTGTCTGCTGCCTGAATTTTCACTCAGAATTATGTGATATTCTATATTCTCTCTGTGTGGCTGCTCTTATTTTATTTTATTAGACGTTTAGATTTGTTACATGTCTTAAACATGTTTTTAACTATATGCACAATAGGTGAATTAAGTACACCTAGCTCTCTGGGATAATCTTTTGCAAGCTAAATGGTCATTCTAATATGCATAATATTATCAGATGATGCATCACCTATTAATGTATATTAATATGTATATTTTATATAAGATTAAATGTTCTGTCTTGTTATGTTCTCCACATATCAGTTTGCTTTGGCAGCCAGAGGATAGACCTGCTACCCATGCAGTATTAGTTTCCTATTATATATCCAGGAACTATATGGTTAAAATTCCCCTCCATTAGATTTTATGGGCAACTCCCTCCAAATTTACATAATTATCAAGTGGCCTGTATTCTACCGGCCAGGGGCGGGGATTTCTAATTGATCACGTGGGTGTTTGGGGGTATTTAGGGAACATCCCTGGCTGCAGTATAGCACTCTTTGAAAAAGTCTCTTAGACGAAACGCGTCAGAGAACCTGTCCTGTTTTTATGATGGCAATGTTGCCGTAATAAAGTTTTTGTACGTTGCCACTGCCGCCAGCCTGCTGTTTTTTGCTGTGCTCCAAGTCCCTGTCCCTCCCCTCCTTCTTACTTACCCAGCTACCTGAACAAGCTCCTCACCCCTACTACATGCAGCACTTATCATCTGAGATCAGACTCCAAAAGACTGTTCATGGTCCCAAGGCTCAACAAAGTATCCGGCCGCTCCTCCTTCTCTTACCGTGCACCCCAAAACTGGAACAGTCTACCGAAGACTCTCACATCCACCACCAGTTTTAGTTCTTTCAAATCTAAGGTTGTCTCACATTTTAATCTGGTCTGTAACTGTTTCATACGCCCATTATATATATTTTCTTTAACTGTGCATGCAATGTCCTGTATATAATGTATACCCTGTTCATTTATGTAACTGTATTTGTAACCATGTATTATTTGTCTTAACTCTGTGCCCAGGACATACTTGAAAACGAGAGGTAACTCTCAATGTATTACTTCCTGGTAAAATATTTTATAAATAAATATAGCACGATATAGTAATTGTAGCATTACAGTCTGAGCAGCAGCTATATTTGAAGCCTCACATCAGTGACTCATTATTGGGGTTATTGGCTATATCAGCCAAGATATTATTGTCTACCACATACAGCTATACTCTTCTTTGTGTGTGGGGGTCCATATTCATTTAGGGATCGCCATTGTGGACTGTGACACTTACAGTATATTGTGCTATGCACTGATTCAATTCAGCACACACAGTTCTCTACACAAACAGTTTAATCAGTTTCACTTGTGAGGCTGATTCACCCTCGGCATCCACTCGCATGTAGTTAGTTTGATAGGTCATTCACTAGGTTGTTAGTTACTGCCACCATTCATTTGGCCATTGCGCCACCTTGTGGTTACTAATAGGTATTTGATAGCCCAGTGACATTGAACACATTCACTTGTATGTCACTTTTAATATATGATATAGATGTTAATAAAATTGTGTTATTCTGTTTTATATTAGTGGGGTCTCTCGCGATCCATGTACTCCCTTGTTGTTCTGACATGTTCTGAGTATTTCACTCTGCGGACATCTCTGCAATACTTACCAATACGTAGGTAGAGTGCACATTAAGAGGGATTCTTTCATGTGAAGCCCATTGGATTTCACAAAGTTTATTCATTAGAGCTGTGGAGTTTCCAGATAAACCCTCCCTGCTTCTGGAATCACTGCAGCCTGCATGCCTCCTGTGCAGCCCAGCCCTTATTCGCTGGCTATACTATATAGCCAGGAAGTTGCTGAGGACCAGGAAGTTGCTGAGCATAAACCAAAGTCTACTTGAATGTAACTGTGTTTGCCACAAGCTACCCAGTCTTAGCCATTCCTGTTTCCTGTGCTGAAGCGCTGGGATCCCCAGTGCTAAGCTTCATAGTTAATGTGGCCTGGCTACATATCCTCCTAGCAGAAGCCTTCGTGCTGTCCTACCCCTTTCCTCCTTACAGGGTCCCTTTCTATGCTGAAGCGGCATCGCTCCAAGTTCCTGTTTTCTACGCTGAAGCGGCTCCGCTCCAAGTTTCTGTTTTCTACGCTGAAGCTGCTACACTGAAGCACCACGCACTTGCCTTCCCGTTGCCGACTCTCGCTTGTATCCTCGACCACCACTCCTGTGCTGCCTTCCTTGACCACAGCCTGGATAACGTTAACGCTGCTTTCTCCAACCCTGACCCGGCTACGTTTGACTACGGACTGCGCAAACCCAGAACCGGCTTCGTGGTCTAAGGTCGGTGTATTCACATCCCCACCTCAGCTCCGCGCTCCGGTCCCGGTTTGTGGCGAGCACGATTGTTACAGTACGCTCAGCCCCACAAACCCGGACCCCGCTGAGGTGAGTTTGGACCAGTCCCTGTCTGAAAGCCGGATCCCGTTAGAATTCCTATCCCCGTCTGAAGTAAGAGCCCTGTCTAAGAAAGAGTTCCTTGAACGTGACCAAAGAATCGACCGTCTCTTTGAAGAATTTGCCCCTGGAATCTCCAAGCCAATGTTAAATTCCCAGAGTCAAAAGATGAACTTTCTGTGTCTCCAGTTTCAAACTCAAGTTCCCCTTTCTCTGACTCTCATGCACTGCCTGCTTTAATCCTTGCTAGTTCTAAACCCCTAGGTTTAAAGGCAGACTGTAACAGGGGACTTACCCTGTTCAGAAAACTTGTCTCTAATCCAGCAGTGTGCTGGTTAATTGACCAGCACCTGGCTGATTAGAGGTGTTAGAAAAAGCCTGCCTCTGAGACAGGAAGTGAGACTCCTTAGCTTACATGTGAGCTGAACTAGGAGACAGAGCAGAGGTTCCTGAGTCTCCCAGGTGAGACTGACCGAGAGGACACAGATGTCTGGAGCTGACAAATAAGACTTCTAAACCTGGATGCTGATTAGCCAGAGAAAAGGCAGCAACCCAGCAAACAGATAAGACTTTATTTTCAAATGACTGTTGTCTATATGTATATCTATATGACTTGGGCTGATGAATAGCTTGGGTAGCCACCCAGTTAAAAAGGGCTGGAATATAAGGATACATATATGCCAAAGTGGAGCAGGTTTTTTTTGGCTCACTATTTCTCTTATGTTGTTTTTTTTGCTGTGTTTAAAGTGACAGGCACAATAAAGCCTTGTTATAATTTCACCTTAAAATAGTCTCCGTTGCGTACCTCTGCACATGTCTTCCTACACAGACCTTGCTCATTATGCCCCCCTTGACACTCAAGTTGCTGAGCCTGTTGGGTTCATTGCTTTCATCGCCCTTCCCCAGCTAAAGTTCCTGCTACTGGGTTACCTGAGACTTTTTCTGAAATACCGGCCAGTCACTCTGCTACGAGGCAGTCCCTCTGCGCTTCTAGTCCTGTTACTAAACCCTTTGGGGTACCCCTTTCTCCTTGGAATTACCAAACTGGCGTTGCATATCCGAAGCCTAAAGAGAAGTTTGCCATGACCCCTGGTTTTGACTCTGTCTCCCATTTCTCTGACTCTAATGCTATGCCTGCTGTAACACTTGCTAGTCCTAAAACCCTAGACATCAAGGCACATTCAGCTCTCCCTGATTCTCCTGCCATGTCTGAGCCCCCTATGTCTAACCCCAAGATCCCTGCTTTTTGGACAAGTTAACCTTTCCCTAAAATTGATGGCCCCCCGGCCCCTGCATGTCTGACAGGGTTCTCTTCCGCCCGTGACACATCTGAGTTTACTGCTACTGCACCTAAGGCTCCAGTTTCTGAGTCAATTTTCTCTTTTTCAAAGTTTCCTAATCATTTTGTAGTACCTAGCATAAAGTCTCCACTCCCACTCCAGAGACCAGCGTCCCTGTCTCTAAAACCTTTGCAGCGCCTAGTGTAATCACTCCAGTTTCTCAGATATTTGACATTTCTGCCTTTGACTCTAAACCTTTTTCCTTAGAGCCTCCCACAGCAATTGGTTCCCCTTTTGCTGCTTCTCAATCTACCACTTCAGAGATCAGCTTATCTGTCTCTGATCCCTTTGCAAGGTTTCACTTCCTTGTCACTGCATCTAATGATTCTCCAGCAGTTCCTGTGTTAACCTGTGCTCCTTATAAGACTCCTGATGTAAAAGCAGACTCCCCTGCCTCTGATTTCCCTGTAGTATGTGATATGCCTATCACTAATGCAAAAACTCCTACTTTAAAAGGTGCCTTCCCTCATGTGCCTGTAATATCTAGAATTCCCGTGATTGATTCTAAAACTCTTGCCACAAAGGTTTCCATAGAATCTGGTATTCCTACTATGTATTCTAAGACACCCACTTCAGTGACTAGCAGACCTTTCACTAATGTTTCCACATTGTTAAAATTACCTATTTCTGATTCCTCCATGACCAATACCCCTATTGCTGGGCCCCATGCAGGTTTAGATAAACCTGTCTCTGTTTCTAGGGCTCATGCCATAAAAACCCCAACAGGTTCTTGTATACCTATTGTTAACCCTCTGGTTCCCACTTCAAAGACAAGCGCAACTTTCTCTAATCCAATTGAAGTATCTAGTCTAGCCCTTGATGTTTCACAAATATCCACTTCAGAGACAAGCACAATGTCCTATGATTCAATTGAAGCACCTAGTCTGGCCCCTGCTGTTTCTCAAATACCCACTTCAGAGACCAGTA
Organism: Ascaphus truei; assembly: GCF_040206685.1. Taxonomy (NCBI): domain Eukaryota; kingdom Metazoa; phylum Chordata; class Amphibia; order Anura; family Ascaphidae; genus Ascaphus; species Ascaphus truei. Next base: position 33,325,363 of record NC_134501.1, on the reverse strand, counting down.
TACCTTTCTCAGATTCCTGTGCTGTACCTAATGTGACCATTGCTGCTTCTCATACATCCATTTCAGGAACAAACATAATCTTCACTGACTATTCCGCAGCTTCAGTTGTAACCAAGAATGCCTCCAAGCCCCTCACAGCAAAGAATAGTTTTCCTCTCTCTACTCCTCCTACAATTCCTCATGTAGCCTTGGAGTCTGGGATTCCCACTCCTCAGACAATACTGTCTCTCACTGACTCTCCCACAGTATTTGAGGTATACGCTACAGACTGCATGGCTGCTACTACGAACTCAGGGTTATCTCTTATGGAACATTCTGTAGTACCTGATGTTTCTACAGATTCAAAGGACCCAAGTTCAAAACGGAGTTATATTTCTCTGATTCTTCTACAATTTTTGGCGTACCCCCTACTGACTGCTCAACTTCTTCCTCAAACTCATGGTTTCTGTGGTTTCTGTGGTACCTAATGTATCTACTGATTCAAAGGACCCTGTGTTCAAAACAGATGTAATGTGCACTGATTCCTCTACAGCAGCGTTTCCCAAATGGTGGGTCGCGACCCGGCACCGGGCCACGGCACCAAAATTGCCGGGTCGCAGCGATGCTGGCCGCGCGGTGTCTCCCGTCCCCCCCGCTCAAGTTAAAAAACAATGGCGGCGATTCCCCCCGCGGTCCCGCGCGCTTGCGCAGGGCAAGCAGGGCCCGCTCCCTTCCTCCCCCCGCTCCCAACGTGGGACGGAGGAGGAAGTACCAGCTCCTCTGCGGCCCGCACGTTACATGGGGGAGAGTGGAAGTACAAGCTCCTACTGCGGCCCGCTTCCCCCCGCGGCCAGCTTCCCGAGCTCACCTCCCGTGGCACCCCCTCCCGTGCCCACCTCCCGTGCCCCCAAGCCCACCTCCCGTCCCGGGCAGCAGGGGATATCGGGGGCAGCAGGGGAAAGCGTCCGGCGGCAAGGTAAGTCACCCCACCCAGTCACTGCCTCCCACCCAAGTGTCCCTGGCCCCCGCCCACCCACCCAAGTGTCCCTGGCCCCCGCCCACCCACCCAAGTGTCCCTGGCCCCCTCCCTCCACCCACCCAAGTGTCCCTGGCCCCCTCCCTAATGTGTCCCTGGCCCCCAAACCTCCCTCCCTCCCAAGTGTCCCTGGCCCCCTCCCTAACCCAAGTGTCCCTGGCCCCCTCCCTCCCAACGTCCCACCCACCCACGTGTCCCTAGCCCCATCCCAAACCCACGTGTCCCTGGCCCCCTCCCTACCACCCACCCACCCAAGTGTCCCTGGCCCCCTCCCTCCCACCCACCCAAGTGTCCCTGGCCCCCTCCCTCCCACCCACCCAAGTGTCCCAGGCCCCCTACCGTGTTCGTGTTTTCCTGATTCTTCAGTGCGTGAAGTACCCAGTTCTAACCCCAAGACTTCTGTTTCTAAGTTAGGTTTACCGCTCACCTTGCTTCCTGCGTGTCATGGGAGACTCCTGTGGCGGGTAGGACCTTGGTAGCCGGAAAAGCGGGAGCAGGCAAGATTGGTGGGGTAACGGGCTGAAGTCGGTGGTAAATAGTAGGTCGGATTATTGTGGGCAAGCAGGGGTCGGTGGCAGGCAGCAGGCAGCAAGCAGGATCGTCGTGGGCAAGCAGGGGTCGGTGGCAGGCAGCGAGCAGAATCATTTTTCCCAATAGAATGTATCATTTTATGGCAATGCTAACTTGAAAGTCTGACACTCAGTTTACTGTAGCAGCAATAATACAAACTGGTTGAGTAAGTCCTGTATGAGTAGCCAATTACAATAAATCAGTGACTCTTGGCGCACAGTAGATCATGCTGTAAACTCTATAGAAGATGCAGGCATACTTTAACCATAATGTACGGCGCGATTGATAATATAGAATTTTGTCTCTGTCTTTCCAGAACCAGATGTCCAAGAAGCAGCCGCCATTGCAAGGAAGATAAAATACAAGATTGTACATTTTGAAGAAGAGGTGACGTTGTATTTTTGTATGATTTTTTTTCCTTTTTTCTCCTGTACAAATAAAACTTTGTATTCTTTAAATATACTTTTTTGAGTGTTCATGTTTTTACTGTCTATACACTTACAGTAGTACTACTGTATACCTAAAGTTCTTTGGGCATTTCAATATATAAAAATGTGTCATTGATAAACTGTACAGAATATACAAAATAATATTTAAATCTAGAAAATAAAATAAATAATAATAAATAAAATATATTAAAATAAAAATAAAAGTGTTTTTAACTATCTAGATACAGTAACAACAGTACTGTACTACTGTCTAGCACAGTGGTTCCCAAATCCAGTCCTCAAGGAGCCCCAACAGTGCAGGTTTTAACCATATACCTGCTTGAGCACAGGTGGTTCAGTCAAAAATGATTTGGTCTAGCGACTCCGTAAGGAGATTACATACACACATGCGCATAAATCTGATGACACGCATATGCGTTTCAACCAGGTTCCAATTTGTCATACACGCATGCGCATAAATATGATGACACGCATATGCGTTTCAACCAGGTTCCAATTTGACATACACACATGCATGCATTGAATAAATATTTTATATAACTCAAGAAGAGGCAACATTGTATTGTTGTATTACTCCTTTTCCCTTATTACCCTGAACAAATACAAGAATTCATTATTTTTGTTGTGTGTGCTATTGTTTTTAATCTTCAAAAGTTAAAGGATTTGAGTATGGCTAACGAGCCTCAGAAAGGACTTATTTCCCATGTACAGTATACATTATGCACTCTTAAAGTTAATCTTCAAATTACAATTACACACACACACACTTGCAGAACTGTACGGCAATAAAAGACAGGTTGAAATGCATTTAGATTTTTAGATTTTAAGACAACATGTGATCGCCCATTTGAGTCTCTCTACAGTATTGCAGACAAAACTAAAATGCCATTTTCTACACCCGATAAAAACACTAGTGAACACGCATCTTAACATGGGAAAAATTGAAGAAATCATGCAGCACGACCTTGGTATGCCCATGAATACAAATCGTGAAATGTTCGGATAACGGCTGCTGCATCTGTAATATTGTGATGCTTTGTATTCAGCTGCTTCACAAAATCAAGGCAAATAAGTCCTTCCGTACATTGATCCTGATAAGATGTCTAGTCATAGAAGACCCTATAACTATGAAAGGGTAGATCCAGAGAGTCTGCTGAAGCTAAACTTTCAGACATTTTACAGTAGGGTTCAGAACAAAGCAAACAACTAGTTATTGTGCAATTGTACTTCTTTTCTAAGATATGGTTTTTCTCAAATGAATCACCATCTTGCCAACAAGTTGAGCTCTTCTCTTACACAAGCAAATATAACAGAAGCATGTTGTCTTTAGCAGTTACCGTACCCCTAAAACAGTTACTGGGACTGCTATGTAAATACAGTTAGAGGAAGTGTTAGCATTGTAAATGTGTAATTTCAATGTTTTGAAAGAAGAAAAAGAATGGAGATGCTGGGGATTGAACCCAGGACCTCATACATGCGAAGCATGCGCTCTACCACTGAGCTACATCCCCTTCTTTTGCAAACTGTTTTGATAGGAGACCAAATAAGAGACGATATAATATTTAGTCATGTAAAATAACATTTAAATGACCTCCCTGTTTGGGAATCAATCCCCCTATTTGTGCGTGATAGGTGGGAAATTATACTAGCAAGGATTGGTTGGAAGAAATTTTGAAAAAAGTCTGGACAAAGTCCATCAACCGAATTTTCATAGCACCATCCTGGAGTCCATCTAAGTGATAAGCACACAAATAGGACATGACATCTAATGAAACAAAAATAGACGTGATGAATCCCTGATAGTTTACAATGGTGAAACATTTAGTAGGTCCAGGGAGACACTGAAAAAACATAAAAATATAACTGTGAGCTACTATAGTAACACAGAACATAACCAAACAATCCAAATATATATATTTTTAAAAGAAAAAAATGATGGGTTCTTAGAAATAGTTTTGAACTTAGGATCGCTATTCAATGTCTTCCACTGTCTTAATATACTGTTTCTAATCTGATTTGATGTGATAGAATAAGGGGATATCAAGTGTATTAACCTTTTCTATGTGTTGGTATAAAATGTTATCAAAATACCCTCTAGCAGCAATTGTACCAGCCATTTCTGTTAGATGTCTTCCAATATTCCTGGGTTCACTTGCAATCCTCTTTAATTGCAGACGCTGATTCAAGGGGAAATTGTTCACCAATTCTGGAGAACTATTGAAGGTTGTTACAATCAGTAGCTTGTATGTATTTATCAGTTTGTACGGTGTTATCCACTTTAAACACGAAGTCTAAAAAGGGTATTTGTTGATTGTCAACTGTAAGTGTGAACCTAATAGTGTGATGCTTTGTATTCAGCTGGTTCACAAAATTAAGGTGACTAAGTAATTCTGTACATTTATCCTGCTAAGTTGACTAGTCATAGAAGACCCTATAACTATGGTTAGTTCCAGAGAGTCTGCTGAAGCTAACCTTTCAGACATTTTACAGTAGGGTTCAGACCAAAGCAAACAACTAGTTACTGTGCAATTGTACTTCTTTTCTAAGATATGGTTTTTCTCAAATGAATCACCATCTTGCCAACAGGTTGTGCTCTTCTCTTAAACAAGTAAATCTAACAGATGCATGGTGTCTTTAGCAGTTACCGTACCCCTAAAACAGATACTGGGACTGCTATGTAAATACAGTTAGCGGATGTGTTTGCATTGTAAATGTGTAATTTCAATGTTTTGAAAGAAGAAAAAGAATGGAGATGCTGGGGATTGAACCCAGGACCTCATACATGCAAAGCATGCGCTCTACCACTGAGCTACATCTCCTTCTTTTGCCAAACTGTTTTGATGGGAGACCAAATAAGAGACGATATAATATTTAGTCATGTAAAATAACATTACTAAAAGATTAGACAGCTAAGCCTGCTGTCTACAAGCACTCCTAAATCATTCTCCATCAAGGATTCCCCCAATATATCTCCATTTAATTTGTAAGTCGCCTTTTTATTCTTGCATCCCAAATGCATAACCTTACATTTATCTGTATTAAACCTCATCTGCCATTCAAATGCCCACGTTTCCCGTCTCTCCAAGTCCTTATGAAGAGAAATTACATCCTGCTCTGATTCTATTACCTTACACAATTTAGTATCATCAGCAAAGATGGAGACTTTGCTCTCGATCCCAACCTCAAGGTCATTAATAAACAAGTTAAAAAGCAGGGGTCCCAGTACCGATCCCTGAGGTACTCCACTCACGACTTTAGCCCAACCTGAAAAAGTTCCATTTATGACAACCCTCTGTTGTCTGTCCTTTAACCAGTTTTCAATCCAGGTGCATATATTATTACTGAGTCCAATTTTCTTTATTTTGTACACCAACCTCTTGTGTGGAACCGTATCAAAAGCCTTTGCAAAATCTATGTAGACCACCTCAACTGCATTACCCTGGTCTAAATTCCTACTTACCTCCTCAAAGAAACAAATAAGGTTAGTTTGACAAGATCTATCCTTCATAAATCCATGCTGACTATTACTAATAATTTTGTTTTCCATTAGGTATTCCTGAATATTATCCCGTATTAAACCTTCAAGTAGTTTCCCTACTATTGAAGTCAGGTTTACAGGTCTGTAATTTCCCGGTTGTGATCTAGCTCCCTTTATAAATATAGGCACCACATCTGCTATACGCCAATCTTGTGGTACTGAGCCTGTGGAAATTGAGTCCTTGAATATTAAATATAATGGTTTGGCTATTACTGAGCTTAACTCCTTGAGAACTCTTGGATGTATGCCATCGGGGCCAGGTGCCTTATTTACTTTAAATTTTTTCAAGTCGCTTATGAACTTCTTCCTCAGTTAACCAATTGGTCATTAATATGGAGGTTGTGGCTTCCTCCTGCGGCACTGCTATTGAACTTGATTCTTCCCTGGTAAAAATAGAGGCAAAGAATTTGTTTAATACCTCAGCTTTTTCCTTATCTCCAATAATCTGCCTACCCATCTCACACTGAAAGGGTCCTATATTTTCTTTTCTCATTTTTTTTTGTTATTAAGGTACTTAAAGAACTTTTTAGGGTTGACCTTACTTTCTATTGCAATCCTTTTTTCATTATCCATTTTTTGCTAATTTGATTGCCCTTTTGCAATTTTTGTTACATTCCTTATAATTCTGATACGATGTCTCTGTCCCTTCTGACTTAAAGAATCTAAACACCTTCCTCTTCTTGTCCATTTCCTCCCCTACCTGTTTATTTAGGCACATTGGTTTTGACTTATTTCTTTTAAACTTATTACCCACGGGTATACACTGATAAGTATGCTTTTCTAACAATGTTTTAAAGACTGCCCATTTATCTTCTACATTTTTCCCTGAAAAGCATAATCCCACTGTATTACTACTAGATTAGACCTCAGTTGATTAAAATCTGCCTTTCTAAAGTTTAAGGTCTTTGTTGAACCCAAGTAATCTGTTTTTTGATAATTTATTTCAAATGAGACCATGTTATGATCACTGCTACACAAATGTTCCAGGACTTGAATATTTGTTATTACTTCTACATTGTTTGATATGACCAAATCCACAACTGCCCCTCTCCTGTTTGGTTCCTAAATAATTTGGGTCATATAATTGTCTTTAAGCACCCCCAAAAACCTGTTTCCTTTTGTTGTAACGCTAATCTCATTGCCCCATCTATGTCTGGATAATTAAAATCCCCCATTATGCAAACATGACCCAGTTTTGATGCTTTCTCCATTTGAACAAGTATTTTAGCTTCCTCAATCTCACAGATATTTGGTGGTTTATAGCATATTCCCACAAACATTTTCTTTATACTTTTATCTCCACTGCTCATTTCTATCCACAAGGTCTCTACATTTTCATCATTCCCTTCATAGACATCATCCCTTATAATAGGTTTTAGATCCAGTTTAACATATAAACATAATCCACCTCCCCTTCTATTTGTTCGATCCTTCCGAAAAAGAGAATACCCCTCTAAATGAACTGTCCAGTCATGAGTTTCATCCCACCATGTTTCAGTAATGCCTATGATATCATACTGCTCCCTTGCAGCTATTAATTCAAGCTCCCCCATTTTATCTGTCAGGCTTCTTGCATTAGCAACCATGCATTTAAGTTTTTTTTCAGCCTGTACTATTATCTTATCTGCTCCTTCCTTTCTGCTCCCACTTGGTTTAGTCTTTAGAAGTGTTCTAGTATTATCTGTATTAACTATGGGTGTCTCACTGCTTGTCAAACTTGCACTTGCCCCCATTCTACCTCCATACCACCTTGTATCCTCATCTATTCCATTTAGTTCATTATCTGTTTCATTCCCCTCCCCCCTCCATCCTAGTTTAAAATCTCCTCCAACCTTTTTAGCATTCTCCCCCCTCGCACAGAAGATCCCTCTTCATTGAGGTGCAATCCATCCCTAGAATATAGATGGCACCTCTCAGAAAAGGAGTCCCAGTGCTCTAAAAACCCAAACCCCTCCTTCCTGCACCACTTTCTTAGTCATGCATTAACCTCCCTGATCTCTGACTGTCTCCCTGCAGTAGCGCATGGCACTGGAAGTATTTCAGAAAATACAACCTTGGAGGTTCTTGCCTTAAGCTTTTGGCCTAGATCCATGTAATCATTTTTTAGGACCCTCCATCTTTCTATAACTTTGTCATTGGTGCCAACATGTACCAAGACCGCCGGGTCAATCCCAGCCCCCCCCCCCCCCCCAACAATCTGTCTACCCGATCCGCAATGTGCCGAACCCGAGCACCCGGGAGACAACAAACTGTTCGGTTCATGCAGTCCCAGCAACAGATTGCCCTATCTACCTTCCTAATAATGCCCAATGTCATGCAGTAGCTGCAAAGGCAAACAAGATCTTATCGCATCAAACGGGCAATGGATGGAAGGGAAGTAAACGTAATTATGCCCCTTTACAAAGCATTAGTAAGACCACACCTTGAATATGGAGTACAATTTTGGGCACCAATTCTAAGAAAAGACATTATGGAACTAGAGAGAGTGCAGAGAAGAGCCACCAAATTAATACAGGGGATGGACATTCTAACTTATGAGGAGAGGCTAGCTAAATTAGATTTATTTACATTAGAAAAGAGGCATCTAAGAGGGGAGATGATAACTATATACAAATATATTCAGGGACAATACAAGGAGCTGTCAAAAGAACTTTTCATCCCACGGGCAGTACAAAGGACTCGGGGCCATCCCTTAAGGTTGGAGGAAAGGAAATTTCACCAGCAACAAAGGAAAGGGTTCTTTACAGTAAGGGCAGTTAAAATGTGGAATTCATTACCCATGGAGACTGTAATGGCAGATACAATAGATTTGTTCAAAAAAAGGTTGGACATCTTTTTAGATGGGAAAGGTATACAGGTAAATACCAAATAAGTATAAATGGGAAGGATGTTGATCCAGGGATTAATCCGATTGCCAATTCTTGGAGTCAGGAAGGAATTAATTTTCCCCTTAATGGGGATTTTTGTTTGCCTTCCGCTGGATCAATAAGTAAGTATAGATATATGATAAAGTATCTGTTGTCTAAATTTAGAATAGGTTGAACTTGATGGACCTATGTCTTTTTTCAACCTCATCTACTATGTAACTATGAAACTATGTAACATTTAAATTACCTCCCTGTCTGGGAATCAAACCCCTGTTTTGTGCGTGATAGGTGGGAAATTATACTAGCAAGGATTGGTTGGAAGAAATTTTGAAAAATGTCTGTCCAAAGTCCATCAACAGATTTTTCATAGCACAATCCTGGAGTCCATCTCAGTGATAAGCACACAAATAGGACATGACATCTAATGAAACAAAAATTGATGTGACGAATCCCCGATAGTGTACAATGGTGAAACATTTAGTAGGTCCAGGAAGACACTGAAAAAACATAAAAATATAACTGTGAGCTACTATAGTAACACAGAACATAACCAAACAATCCATATATATATTTTTAAAAGAAAAAAATGATTGGTTCTTAGAAATCATTTTGAACTTAGGATTGCTATTCAATGTCTTCCACTGTCTTAATATACTGTTTCTAATCTTATTTGATGCGATAGAATAAGGGGATATCAAGTGTATTAACCTTTTCTATATGTTGGTATAAAATGTTATCAAAATACCCTCTAGCAGCAAATGTACCCGCCATTTCTGTTAGATATGGAGACAAAAAACAGCGCACAACGCAAATAGTGAAGTATGAAAATAACAAGTGTATATTGATAACAGGGATAAATATTCTGCGTACATCCAGGTACTAGGACATAGGCATTGAGTGTGTACAACACACAAGTTACCAGTCGGCAGCTGATAGTACAGGAGTCAGGAGGTTGTTTCCTTCGGCAAGAGTCTGGGGCAGCAGCTGTGATGTTTTCCTTCTCAGGGACACCTCTGCACTCGATCACAGCCTCTAAGGAGATCTCCCCTCTGGTCAGCTGGGCTCCAGGTAAATCGAGCGATCTGTGGCTTGCAGTCACACTCAGAAGGTCCCCAGATTGATCAGTGAGGACTTGGAAGATTCACAGTTCTCCGGTCAGTGCAGCCACAAATGGAGACAGGCAAGCTGACTGGAAGCTCAACTGCAGTATGCCACGCTGTCGCTACGTGCTGAGGCGCTGCAGAGTGACGTCACAGTCACGATTTCAAAGTGTATACAACAAGAGTGGAAAATCGTCCTGAAAATGCCCAATATGCACAAAAATAATAAAATAGCAAAGAAACACATAGATAAACACATTATAAAAATCTGTAATCAAAGTCTATCTGTGCTCACATGAGGCGTTTGGTGACACAGATAGACTTTGATTACAGATTTTTATAATGTTTTTTATATGTTAGGATGTATTTTAAGTTTCATTGTTAATAAAGTTGTTGTTTCAATGTTTTTTACATTTCCCCAGTCTCTCTGACTGACACACTGCCCAGGTGATTAATTAGCTGTCTCCAAATTGGCTGTCCAATGGGATGTGTTGGAGAGGTATATAGTACCTCTGGGAAATGATTATTTTATTCCCTGATGAAGTAGTTTTTACTACGAAACGCGTAGGATATACCTTGGTCTATGTGTTTCTTTGCTATTTTATTATTTTTGTGCATATTGGGCACTTTCAGGACGATTTTCCACTCTTGTTGTATACACTTTGAAATCGTGACTGTGACGTCACTCTGCAGCGCCTCAGCACGGAGCGACAGCGTGGCATACTGCAGTTGAGCTTCCAGCCAGCTTGCCTGTCTCCATTTGTGGCTGCACTGACCGGAGAACTGTGAATCTTCCAAGTCCTCACTGATCAATCTGGGGACCTTCTGAGTGTGACTGCAAGCCACAGATCGCTCGACTTACCTGGAGCCCAGCTGACCAGAGGGGAGATCTCCTTAGAGGCGGTGATCGAGTGCAGAGGTGTCCCTGAGAAGGAAAACATCACAGCTGCTGCCCCAGACTCTTGCCGAAGGAAACAACCTCCTGACTCGGCTGCCGACTGGTAACTTGTGTGTTGTACACACTCAATGCCTTTGTCCTAGTACCTTGATGTACGCAGAATATTTATCCCTTTTATCAATATACACTTGTTATTTTCATACTTCACTATTTGCGTTGTGCGCTGTTTTTTGTCTCCATATACTTAGTGTTTGGGGGGTGCCGAGCCATCCCCTGTTTCATAGCAGCAGACGCTCTATTTTCCACATTGCACGGTCATGTAAAAAATTCTTTATTTTTCACACTGTGGTTTAATCTTATGGTTTAATTTAGAAGGGTATTTGTTAATTCACAATTGATCACTGTTATCACTAGAGGTTTAGTAGTTGGCACAATATATTTTGTTCATTTCTGTTAGATGTCTTCCAATATTCCTGGGTTCACTTGCAATCCTCTTTAATTGCATACGCTGATTCAATGGGAAATTGTTCACCAATTCTGGAGAACTATTGAAGGTTGTTACAATCAGTAGCTTTTATGTATTTATCAGGTTGTACGGTGTTATCCACTTTAAATCGAAGTCTAAAAAGGGCATTTGTTGATTCTCAACTGTAAGTGTGAACCTAATAGTGTGATGCTTTGTATTCAGCTGGTTCACAAAATCAAGGCAACTAAGTAATTCCGTGTCACGCCTGTATGCCCGCAGACCTGGCAAGACCCCAATACTGAGGTTGGAACGGTATTACCACACACCCACAGCAGTGAGGACGAGCCCGCAGTGTGGTATGGTGTTGCTGGGCCTGTTGGAAGATAGTTAGTAATACTTGCAACGCCTTGGTGGTATAGCATAAGAATAGTGGTGTCTGTGCACCAGAGTCCAGGGATCCAGAAATCAGGGTAGTCAAGTTCATACATAAGCCAAGTCCAGGGGATACAGAGGTCAGCAAGGTAGAGTTCGTAAGCAGGGTTCAGGGGCAACAGAGAGCAGAGTAGTCCAGGACGAGCAGAGGTCAAACCAGTGAAATCCAGAGATAAGCAGGAGCAGGAACAGGCTGGAACACAGAGAGAGCAAAGCATAGGACTGCACACACAGGGATAACAGAAGCTATGCAGAGCAATGATAGAAAGGACAGACAGGGGTTATAAAGGATAAAGGAGGGAACACCAATAGGAGAGAGAGGAGGAGTAGAGGGAGAAGTGGGAGACAGCAGGGATAGGTGAGGAGGAGAAGAAGAGGAGACAAGGGAACCAGTAATGGAGATTGCCTGCAGGGCATGAGAGGAGGAGTCAGGAGAGTGGAAAGCCCTAGAAGAGGAGCGTGTGCGCGCGCCCTCTGTAATCTGAGAGTGTGCGCGCACAGGCTGCGTCACGAGGTGCGCGGAGGGCTGCGCCGCGGGGACACCTGCAGAGGGGAATGGAGGAACGCAGGGAATAGCCGATGGAGGTAAGGACATGGGGTAGATACCGAGGGGGCCTGAGAGTGGGGAACACTGCAGCAGGGGCTCGGGGACCACGCGGGTGCATGAGACTTGCGGGGGGCGCGCCGTGGTAAAGGAACGGTGTCAGAGTTTGCCGGAGAGGAACAGGTGTGGGCAAAAGAAGGGATGCTGGCAGGGGAAGGGATAGAGAGGGTAGGTGAGCGTGTGACATCAGGGACACATGAAGGGGAAGGAATCCCCTGAACCGTCACAGTATCCCCCCCTTGAGGATCGATCTCCGAGCGATCCAGCCACAGTTTTTGAGGAAATTTTTGATGGAATTGTTGGAGTAGTTTCGGGGCATGGATGTAACGTGCTGGTACCCATGAACGCTCCTCCAGACCATAGCTCTTCCAGTGGACGAGGAACTGGAGCTTGTTTTCCGACCAGTGTGAATCAATGAGGGATTGGACCTCGTACTCTTGTTGTCCTAGGGTGGACACTGGGTTGGGTTTGCGGGAAGGATCCGGAAAATGTGAGCTGTGTACAAAGGGTTTAAGCAGGGAGACATGAAACACAGAAGGTATCCTCATGGTGGGGGGGTAGGTCAAGATGATAAGCGACTGGGTTCATTTTTTCTACGACTTTGAATGGGCCCAGATATCTAGGTTATAGTTTAGGCAATGGAGTTTTGAGCCTGATATTCCTCGAGGACAACCACACTCTGTCACCAGGCTTGAAAGGAGGCCCAGATTGGCGATGACGATCCGCCTTGGTCTTTTGTTTGGCAACAGCAGATTGTAGGGATTTGAGGATCCTTTTCCAAGAGTTCTGTAGGGTCGTAACATGAGAGTCGGCTGCAGGAACGCCAGAAGGGGGTGAAGAGAGAGGGAGACTACTGGAGTGGAAGCCGAAATTAATGAAATTCTACTTTGGTAGACTTATTTCTGAGAGAGTTGATTGCAAATTCGGCCCATGGCAATAGATCCACCCAGTTGTCCTGTGAGTCAGATACGAAACATCTGAGATATTGCTCTAGGGTTTGATTCATCCTTTCGGTCTGACCATTGGTCTGAGGATGGTATCCAGAGGAGAAAAGGAGGGAAATTCCGAGTCTCCGGGAAAACGCCCGCCAGAACTTAGAGATGAATTGAGATCCTCTGTCAGAGACAATAGAAATGGGAACGCCATGTAATCTGAAAATTTTCTTGGAAAAAACATCGGCCAGAGTAGCAGAATTAGGAAGGCCCTTGAGGGGAATAAAGTGTGAATGTTTAGAGAATCTGTCTACTACGACCAGCATGGTGTTCATTCCTTTGGAATTGGGCAGTTCGACAATGAAATCCATCGAGATGTGTTTCCAGGGTTGTTCCGGAATGGGAAGAGGCAAGAGGAGGCCAGAAGGTTTGTGGTGGAGCGTCTTACTCTGGGCACATACAGGACAGGCACTAGTAAAGTCGAAAATGTCTTTGTTCATCTTTGGCCACCAAAATGTCCGTTTAATAAGATCCGCTGTCCTTTTGAAGCCTGGATGACCGGCAGCTCTAGAGGAATGACCCCAAAGTAGAATTTTGTGGCGAAAGTGTGGAGCTGCGTATAAGCGCCCTTCTGGTACCCTGAAGCTGCTGGGAATGTGAGCCTGAGCTTTTTTGATTTCGTCCAATACATCAAAATTGTTAGCGGAGATTATACATTTGGCAGGAAGAATAGATTCGGTGGTTTCATTAGCTTCGGTTTCCGTGGCGAAATGGCGAGAGAGAGTGTCTGCTTTGACATTTTTGGTACCAGGAATGTATGAAATGGTGTAATTAAAGCGGGAGAAGAAAAGAGACCACCGAGCATGGCGGGATCCCAGTCGTTGGGCTCACTCGATATACAGCAAATTTTTGTGGTCAGTGAGGATAGCAACAGGTTCCTTGGTACCTTCTAAAAGATGCCTCCATTCCTGGAGAGCCAATTTAATGGCCAAAAGTTCACGATTCCCAACATCATAATTCCTTTCTGCAGATTAAAATTTCCGCGAAAAAAAACCACAGGGATGGAGTTTTTCTTGGGGAGAAGACCTCTGGGAGAAAACTGCACCAGCTCCCACGTCTGAAGCGTCAAATTCCAATGTGAAGGGAAGAGAGGTATCCGGATGACGTAGGATGGGCGCGGACACAAAAGCTTTCTTAAGCACCTCAAAAGCAAGAATAGCCTCAAGAGACCAGGAGGTGGTATCGGCACCCTTCTTGGTCAAAGCAGTGATGGGAAGAGCAATAGAAGAAAACATTTTGATGAATTTACTGTAATAGTTGGCAAAGCCGAGAAAACGCTGCACAGCCTTGAGTGAATTAGGCAGCGGCCAGTCGAGAACAGCTTTTAGTTTTTCTGGATCCATATAGAAACCTTGGCTGGAGATAATGTAGCCTAGGAAGGCAGTAGAGGTCTGGTGGAACAAACATTCTCCATCTTGGCATATAGGCGGTTAGAACGGAGCCTAGACAGCACCAGTTTGGTATGGTGGATGTGTTCCTCCAGGTTTTTAGAAAAAATGAGAATGTCATCCAGATATACTATGACAAATGTTCCCAACACATCTTGGAAGATGTCGTTCATGAACTCTTGAAAGATGGCAGGAGCATTGCATAAACCAAAGGGCATAACTATAACTAGATACTCATAATGTCGTGATCGTGTATTAAATGCTGTTTTCCACTCGTCCCCCCCTTATGCGAATGAGATTATAGGCACATCTTAAGTCGAGCTTGGAGAAGATAGAGGCCCCCTGGAGACGGTCGAACAGTTCAGAGATTAAAGGAAAGGGATACCGATTCTTTACCGTGTTCTTATTGAGTCCGCGAAAGTCAATGCACGGCCTAAGTGATCCATCCTTCTTCTTCACGAAGAAGTAGCCTGCCCTGGCAGGGGAGGTAGAGTTGCAGATGAATCCTTTTTCAAAATTTTCTAGAATGTAGGACATCATGGCCTCAGTTTCCGGAACGGACAGAGGATACGACTTCGACTTTGGAAGGATGGTCCCAGGAATCAAATCGATAGGGCAATCGTACAGGCGATGGGGAGGTAGAACCTCAGCTTGTACCTTGTTGAACACATCCAAGTACTCATGATACACGGTTGGCAGGATCGATAGATTGGAAGGAACAGAATCCAGACCGGCAAGTACCGCAACAGGAGAAGCCGCAGGAACAGAGTCCGCGGAGGAAGGCCACTGGATGGGCAGGGTACCGGTCCAATCAATGCGCGGAATCCTAAAATAAGTTGGACAGTAGGAGATTGAAAAATATTGAAAATTATTACCTCTTTATGACCGTCGGCCAAGGTCAGTGTGGGAGGAATAGACTCCCAAATGATAAATGCTGGCTGGAACGGTCGTCCGTCAATGGCCAATAGGAACCTTTTTCCTGACCATAGGGATTTGATTCTCAGAGGCGAAGGTTTGGTCCAGGAAGTTACCACCAGATCCAGAATCAATAAAAGCTTTTACCTGCAGGAAAAGGTCAGGGCCCTCCAGAGTGGCAGGAATCAAAAACTTCTTTGGGAGATCTTCGGGGAGAGAGGGGCAAGGAGAGACAGTACCCAGTAGAAGCCCGTCTACCTTTACTGGGTGTTCCCGTTTCCCGGCTTCAGGGGACATTTTTGGAGACGATGTTCCGAAGAAGCACAGTAGAAGCCGAGTTTATTCAGATGGCGTCGCATTCTCTCCGCGGCCCGAAGTTGCTGGCTACCGATTTGCACCGGCTCCGGAGCCTCCAGTGCCAGGAGAGGTGTTGTGGATGACCTGTGAGAGACAACAGAGGAAGGAAGAGAGCGAGAACAGTGTCTCTCGTGCCGTCATCCTGGGTACGCTGGTCCATGCGTACGCTCAGGGTAATCAACTCCTCCAGGGAAGAAGGCCGGGCATGAGTAGCAAGATCATCCTTCAAGGTGTCTGAGAGTCCGTGCCAGTATGTGGCGGCGAGTGCCTCATCATTCCATTGGGTCTCTCCGGCAAGAGTACGGAACTCGATTGCGTACTTGCCGGCAGATCTTTGGGCCTGTGAAATATGGAAGAGAGAGAATGCGGCTGTCTCGCGCCGTGCAGGAGTATCAAATACTTGCTGAAATTCACACATAAACAGAGGATAATCTTGGGTTAATTTGCTTTAACGTTCCCAGAGGGGAGAGGCCCAAGCGAGGGCGTCACTAGTAAGCAAGGCGTAGATGTAAGCCACCTTAGAACGACCAGTGGGAAATAGGGAGGGGGACATCTCGAATTGCACCTTGCATTGGTTTAGGAAACCGCGGCAGGCGAGGGGGTGATGGAATACGGGGTCCAGAGCTGGCATAAGTCGTGGCAACCGGGGGTGCTGGAGCCATGGGAGTCTCCTGAAGGGAGAGTTTAGCCAATTGCTGGGAGACTGTGGACAGCTGATTGCTCACAAATTGTAAGGCCTCGAGTGAAAGACCTGTACCCACCTCTGGGGGGTCTGGATTTGTTGGGCTCTGCATAATGTCACACATGTATGCCCGCAGACCTGGCAAGAACCCAATACTGAGGTGGGAAAGGTATTACCACACACCCATAGCAGTGAGGGCGAGCCCGGAGTGTGGTATGGCATTGCTGAGCCTGTTGGAAGATAGTTAGTAATACTTGCAACGCCTTGGTGGTATAGCGTAAGAATAGTGGTGTCCGTGCGCCAGTGTCCAGGGATCCAGAAATCAGAGTAGTCAAGTTCGTAAGCCAAGTCCAGGGGATACAGAGGTCAGCAAGTTAGAGTTCGTAAGCAGGGTTCAGGGGCAACAGAGAGCAGAGTAGTCCAGGACCAGCAGAGGTCAAACCAGGGAAATCCAAAGTTAAGCAGGAGCAGGTACAGGCTGGAACACAGAGGAGAGCCAAGCATAGGACTGCATACACAGGGATAACAGAAGCTATGCAGAGCAATGCTAGAAAGGACAGACAGGGGTTATAAAGGAGGGAACACCAATGGGATAGAGAGAAGGACAGAGGGAGAAGTGGGAGACAGCAGGGATAGGTGAGGAGGAGAAGAGAAGGAGACAGGGGAAACATTAAGGGAGATTGCCTGCAGGGCATGGGAGGAGGAGTCAGGAGAGTGGAAAGCCCTAGAAGAGGAGCGTGTGTGCGCGCCCTCTGTAATCTGAGAGAGGGCGCGCACAGGCTGCGTCACGAGGCACGCGGAGCGCTGCGCCGCAGAGACTTCTGCAGAGGGGAATGGAGGAACGGAGGGAACAGCTGGCGGAGGTAAGGACATGGGGGCAGATACCGAGGGGGCCTGAGAGTGGGGAACGCTGCAGCAGGGGCTCGGGGACCGTGCGGGTGCGTGAGACATGCTGGAGGCGCGCCGTGGTAAAAGAACGGCATCAAAGGCTGCCGGAGATGGACAGGTGTGGGCAAAAGAAGGGAGGCTGGCAGGGGAAGGGATAGAGAGGGTAGGTGAGCGTGTGACATCAGGGACACATGAAGAGGAAGGAATCCCCTGAACCGTCACATTCCGTACATTTATCCTGCAACGATGAATAGTCATAGAAGACCCTATCACTATGAAAGGGTAGATCCAGAGAGTCTGCTGAAGCTAACCTTTCAGACATTTTACAGTAGGGTTCAGACCAAAGCAAACAAATAGTTACTGTGCAATTTTACTTCTTTTCTAAGATATGGTTTTTCTCAAATGAATCACCATCTTGCCAACAAGTTGAGCTCTTCTCTTACACAAGCAAATATAACAGAAGCATGTTGTCTTTAGCAGTTACCGTACCCCTAAAACAGATACTGGGACTGCTATGTAAATACAGTTAGAGGAAGTGTTAGCATTGTAAATGTGTAATTTCAATGTTTTGAAAGAAGAAAAAGAATGGAGATGCTGGGGATTGAACCCAGGACCTCATACATGCAAAGCATGCGCTCTACCACTGAGCTACATCCCCTTCTTTTGCAAACTGTTTTGATGGCAGACCAAATAAGAGACGATATAATATGTAGTCATGTAAAATAACATTTAAATGACTTCCCTGTCTGGAAATCGAACCCCTGCTTTGTGCGTGATAGGTGGGAAATTATACTAGCAAGGATTGGTTGGAAGAAATTTTGAAAAATGTCTGTCCAAAGTCCATCAACAGTTTTTCATAGCACCATCCTGGAGTCCATCTCAGTGATAAGCACACAAATAGGACATGACATCTAATGAAACAAAAATTGATGTGATGAATCCCCGTTAGTGTACAATGGTGAAACATTTAGTAGGTCCAGGGAGACACTAAAAAAACATCAAAATATAACTGTGAGCAACTATAGTAACACAGAACATAACCAAAAATCCATATATATATTTTTAAAAGAAAAAAATGATGGGTTCTTAGAAATCATATTGAACTTAGAATCACTATTGATTGTCTTCCACTGTCTTAATATACTGTTTCTAATCTTATTTGATGCGATAGAATAAGGGGATATCAAGTGTATTAACCTTTTCTATATGTTGGTATAAAATGTTATCAAAATACCCTCTAGCAGCAAATGTACCAGCCATTTCTGTTAGATGTCTTCCAATATTCCTGGGTTCACTTGCAATCCTCTTTAATTGCATACGCTGATTCAATGGGAAATTGTTCACCAATTCTGGAGAACTATTGAAGGTTGTTACAATCAGTAGCTTTTATGTATTTATCAGTTTGTACGGTGTTATCCACTTTAAATCGAAGTCTAAAAAGGGTATTTGTTGATTCTCAACTGTAAGTGTGAACCTAATAGTGTGATGCTTTGTACTCAGCTGGTTCACAAAATCAAGGCAACTAAGTAATTCTGTACATTTATCCTGCTAAGATGACTAGTCATAGAAGACCCTATAACTATGAAAGGGTAGATCCAGAGAGTCTGCTGAAGCTAACCTTTCAGACATTTTACAGTAGGGTTCAGACCAAAGCAAACAAATAGTTACTGTGCAATTTTACTTCTTTTCTAAGATATGGTTTTTCTCAAATGAATCACCATCTTGCCAACAAGTTGAACTCTTCTCTTACACAAGCAAATATAACAGAAGCATGTTGTCTTTAGCAGTTACCATACCCCTAAAACAGTTACTGGGACTGCTATGTAAATACAGTTAGAGGATGTGTTAGCATTGTAAATGTGTAATTTCAATGTTTTGAAAGAAGGAAAAGAATGGAGATGCTGGGGATTGAACCCAGGACCTCATACATGCGAAGCATGTGCTCTACCACTGAGCTACATCCCCTTCTTTTGCAAACTGTTTTGCTGGGAGACCAAATAAGAGACGATATAATATGTAGTCATGTAAAATAACATTTAAATGACTTCCCTGTCTGGGAATCGAACCCCTGCTTTGTACGTGATAGGTGGAAAATTATACTAGCAAGGATTGGTTGGAAGAAATTTTGAAAAATGTCTGTCCAAAGTCCATCAACAGTTTTTCATAGCACCATCCTGGAGTCCATCTCAGTGATAAGCACAAATAGGACATGACATCTAATTAAACAAAAAGTAGCTGTGTGAGCTGAAAAGAGAGGGGATACTCTCAGATATATCCACCGCCTGTTTTTATCCTTCGTCCGGTGAGTGGGCACTCCACCTGGTGCAGCTGATTACTGGTCCCACACCAATTGTCCTAATAATTGTCATATTTAATTTGTGTTCATATTATTTGTATATGTTTTTCATGTCCAGTGTTTTTTAATCTATTTTATTAAATTGTTTTAATATCCCTATCACCCTTGATCTCAGCTGATATATATTCATTTAGTATTAGTGTTACAATATATGTTGTTTGTTTTTTACCTACAGTATTACACTATGTTTTGTGTTTTTTTACATTTTCTTTAAGCACATCTTTACCGTCTGGAATCCACATCGGTTTCTTCCTGTTGGTGAATATATCCTTTATCTGCCGGCGCCTTTTTAATACTATAATTTTTCTTGTTTTGTTATCTGACCAGGGGGTCAGTTTTAGTATTTAGGCAGCCCCCTAAGGGAGGTTATTCCTCTCATTAGGGTTATTTCATTTATATAGTTAGCGCTACCTACTCTGTGTTTGCATCTGTTGTTTCCCTCTAAGGTTAGCAGCTTTCTATATTAACACTATGTCTCTGCTATTTGCACAAAGAGTAAGCAGAAATATTGATATCAATCGTATATTTTCTGATGATGAAGTTCCAATTGTTGTTGATACTGCTCAAAATGATATACAAGAAATGGCAGACAAATTGGAAAAACTTCTCATCAATGAGAAGAAACAATTTTGGGATGCTATTACAATAGAAAAATATGTGGAACAAAAACGCATTCCACGTGGGCTTAGATTATTTAAAAAACCCACAAGTGATTTTCAAAGTGAATCATTCATTCTTGAATGGAATCGCATCCTTGACAATTGTTCTTTTGAATTAATGCGTCTTTTGATATCTAAACGCAAAGTATGCCTTGAAACATTAGATAAGGAAATCAATGACATGAAAGGATATTTTGAAAAATATAAAGACCACAGTGAGTTACCTATGTTAGAATCTAGAATCAAGAACAAAATGGACAAATTACAGAATGAAACTATTACTTCTAAACAGGTAAAGTTTCAACGTGACAAAATTGATTACGCAACTGGCTGTTATAGAAATTGGAAAAAATCTAAACAAGATTTTGAAAGATCTAAATCCAATAAAGATAAACACACAAAAGACTATTCCCACAAGATTCCATCTACTTATAGGAAAACCATCCCTAGTAATAGAATTATTGTTAACGAGCCAGTGCAATTTGTGTCACCAAAACCACAAAGGAAACCACACACACAACCTAGACCTAATTTGGTTAGACAAACATCTAGACCCAATGTACAAACACCACCTACTAGTTCCCAAAATGTACAAGCACCATCTATCAGTTCCCAAAATCAATTAGAGAAAGATATGGAAAATATTTTTGATCAATACAACCATCATAACAAATACCAGCCCCTAATTGATTTAGATAGAGAACGACACCCCACTGCCTCCGGTAGTGAAGAAGAGAGGGCAACGTTCTCTTTTTTAGATTGGAGACAGTCCAAGGACACTAAAAATGCCAAAGAAGCAATAAGGGACCTATTAGGGAGAGATGGGCCCACAAGAGACGCACACAGCAAAAAAACGAAAAAACACCTTAGAGGAACGAGAGGAGGGCGAAAGAATGGAAAAGGTAACAAAACACTAAAATTGAAATCTACACACAACAACATATTTAATATTAGTAAATACCCTGTTACAGAAAAATAAATTTTTTTATTATCTAAGGGATTATCTTTTGCTCCAGTAACCGGCCCTGATAGCTTCAAGTTGTACATAGATATTCAACGCTATGTACGAAAGCTATGCCTCAAGAAATATTTTCTTAGGGATGCGCTAACTAGAACAGATGGAAATAGTCAACTACCCATCTCTGCTGCATCCTCAAAGAATAAAATATTTAAAAATCCATCAACGTTCTTCCCTAAATTTGTGAGTGGTCCCTTTGTGGATACATTTGCCCAAATGGTCACTGATGATATTGAAGTTCAAAGCCGTAATTTTAAAATTAAACACGACAATCTCAGTGTGGATGATAAAAATACCCTACGTGCACTTGAGGAAAATTATGCGATTATTATAAAACCTGCTGACAAGGGGGGGGGGGGGGGGTTGGTCATTATGGACAAATCATATTATATCGAAGAATCTCTTAGGATTCTGGGAGATGTGTCCGCTTACCAACCCCTCCCCTCTGACCCCACTATTCAATATCAACAATCACTTTGCAAGTTCCTCACAAAAGGTTTAGATCAACAAATCATCACAAAACAGGAGTTTGATTTTCTTTATAATTTACATCCACGTATTCCTTTGTTTTACATCATACCCAAGATTCATAAAAATCTAGAATTTCCCCCTGGCCGACCGATAATATCGGGAATACAATCTTTAACTTCACATTTATCCCAGTATATTGATAATAAACTCCAATCATACGTTGTGCAGTTACCCTCCTATGTAAGGGACACTACCCACATATTGCAGACCCTTAAAGACATCCAATGGAAATCACATTATTATTTTGTCACAGCTGATGTTAGTTCTTTATACACTGTTATTAACCACACACATGGATGCAAAGCCATTTCTGATACATTAGATAAAGATCCGACAATGTCCATAGACCAAAAAACATTTATAATTTCTGGTATTCAATTTATTTTAAATCACAATTTTTTTAATTTTATGTCACAGTATTATTTACAGGTATGTGGCACCGCCATGGGTACCAAATTCGCTCCCAGTTACGCAAATGTATTTATAGGCAGCTGGGAAGAACATCACATTTGGTCCAGTTGCCCTTTTGGAGCGGATTTGGTCCTGTGGCGGCGCTACATAGATGATATTATTTTTATATGGTCAGGCACTTTAGAGCACTTAGAAAAATTTAAACAGTATATGAATAACAACACATATAATTTGACATTCACTTTTAATTCTAGTCCAACATCTATAGAATATCTGGATTTACTCATTTCGGCTATTAATGATAAAATAGAAACTCGTACCTACTTTAAACCAGTACAGGCAAATAATTACCTCCATGCACGCAGTCATCATAACCCGTCTTGGGTTAAAAACATACCCAAAGGACAATTTATTAGACTAAAAAGAAATAGTTCATGTGCCGAAACATTCCAAAATCAAGCTAAAGATTTAAAGAAAAAAAAAAAAATTTCTGGAAAGAGAATATTCTTCTAAAGATCTTGACAAAACGATAACAGAAGTGGCAGCAATGGAAAGATCTAATCTTTTACAATATAAGAACAAAGATATAAATAAATCTGCTAATCTTAGCTTCAAAACACAATACAATCAGATGGCACCAAATATAAGGAAAATATTTAAAAAATATTGGCCTATCCTCAAAAAAGATAAAGAACTCGAAGGCATTTTGCCAGAACATCCTCAGATTGTATTTACTAGAGCACCTAACATCGGACGCAAATTAGCCCCCAGCTGCCCATCTTTACAAACAAAGTTACGCAACACTGTCATAAATAAAGGATATTTCCCATGTTATAGGTGTACTGCGTGCAAATATAGTATAAAAACATCTAATTACACATCTAATAAGACATCCAAAAATTATGTAATTCAACAACACATCACTTGTAAAAGTTCATTTGTAATATACCTATTGGAGTGTCCATGTGGTCTGCAATATGTGGGTATGACCACTAGACCTGTCCAAAGACGCATATATGAACATATATATAACATCAAGAGAGGGTTAGCAACGCACAACGTATCGCATCATTTTCAGCAAGTGCACAACCAAGATACCACTGGTTTGAAATGTACGGCTATTGAAACCATCACCCCAAATTGGAGAGGAGGAAACGCTGTGAGCCAACTGGGGAGACGTGAGTCCTATTGGATATACGAACTAAGGACCCTATCCCCACTGGGCCTCAACGTTGACTTCGATTTAAAATCCTTTTTGGTAAATTAATTTAAGGTATCATTTGTCCATTTTGTTCTGTTCTTTTCTTTCATACAAATGGTCGTTATTGAGATAACAATTTTCATTGTATAAGCTTTTTATTCCAGATAATTTTAATTTTAATTTCCACACGGATTATTGTCTTAAATGTACAAATATGTAAATGTTAAATGTATGTAATAAGAAACACATTTTGTAAGCACAAATCCCTTTAATATTTCAAACAAATATAAATGTTTCATTTAATAACTTTATTCACTTATAATAAAATATCTTTTAGCAACTTAATCACTTTTCATTATACACTTATTCCATGTCAATTATTTATAATATAATTCATAGTTCATAAAAATGGGCACTATATTTAATATTATTAATATTATATTTGATTATTATAATTAGTACTTCACATGTCACTGTCACTTTTATTTTTATTAGTACATATATATACCACTGTATTAATTCTTACCATTACTCACATTATAAATAAACATATTCACATTTATAAATATATACACTACATACACAGTTTAGAATATTTTATTGTATCATAGCACATTTAATTATAGCACACACCACACAGTTTAGATTAGGTTTTTTTTTTATATATTTGTCACATAATCATAGCACATTCATTTATAGCGCTTATATTTAATAATGCACTGATCACAGAAATTGTTGTTATATGTTGTTATATGTTATGTTAATTTATCAGCTGAGATCGTTATTTTAACTTTGTATTTTATTTTTTGCTATCAAGTCACACTGCGCATGTGCGGACAAATGGACATTGTTTTCCACATATTACCTATTGCGCATGTGCAACAATTTAACTAGGGTGATTATTGGACCCAATTGGACACCTATAAAAGAGGACACTATGGGACACATCTTTAGAACCCCTGAGGAAGAGAGCAGCTCGTTCTCAAAACGCGTAGGGTTAAATTGTTTGGGACCCAGATCGCTACGCCTGAGGTGCTTCCAGTGCCGTGACGAATCAGCTGTTTATCGGCTGGTACTCAAGATCAGCACGAATCTGCTGCGGTGAATCTGCCACCAGCCGCGAGGAGGAAAGAGCGCCAAGGGGAAGTAAGCACACGCAGCCTGGCGTGTGTAGCTGTCATCTTGGCCCTGAACCCGGTGCAATAGCTGTGTGAGCTGCACGAATCTACTGCGTTTAATCTGCCACCAGCTGCGAGGAGGAACGAGCGCCAAGGGGAAGTAAACACACGCAGCCTGGCGTGTGCAGCTATCTTCTTGGCCCTGATCCCGATGCAGTAGCTGTGTGAGCTGAAAAGAGAGGGGATACTCTCAGATATATCCACCGCCTGTTTTTATCCTTCGTCCGGTGAGTGGGCACTCCACCTGGTGCTGCTGATTACTGGTCCCACACCAATTGTCATAATAATTGTCATATTTAATTTGTGTTCATATTATTTGTATATGTTTTTCATGTCCAGTGTTTTTTAATCTATTTTATTAAATTGTTTTAATATCCCTATCACCCTTGATCTCAGCTGATATATATTCATTTAGTATAAGTGTTACAATATATGTTGTTTGTTTTTTACCTACAGTATTACACTATGTTTTGTGTTTTTTTACATTTTCTTTAAGCACATCTTTACCGTCTGGAATCCACATCGGTTTCTTCCTGTTGGTGAATATATCCTTTATCTGCCGGCGCCTTTTTAATACTATATTTTTTCTTATTTTGTTATCTGACCAGGGGGTCAGTTTTAGTATTTAGGCAGCCCCCTAAGTGAGGTTATTCCTCTCATTAGGGTTATTTCATTTATATAGTTAGCGCTACCTACTCTGTGTTTGCATATGTTGTCTTTAGCAGTTACCGTACCCCTAAAACAGTTACTGGGACTGCTATGTAAATACAGTTAGAGGAAGTGTTAGCATTGTAAATGTGTAATTTCAATGTTTTGAAAGAAGAAAAAGAATGGAGATGCTGGGGATTGAACCCAGGACCTCATACATGCAAAGCATGCGCTCTACCACTGAGCTACATCCCCTTCTTTTGCAAACTGTTTTGATGGGAGACCAAATAAGAGACGATATAATATTTAGTCATGTCAAATAACATTTAAATGACTTCCCTGTCTGGGAATCGAACCCCGGCTTGTGCGTGATAGGTGGGAAATTATACTAGCAAGGATTGGTTGGAAGAAATTTTGAAAAATTTCTGTCCAAAGTCCATCAACAGTTTTTCATAGCACCATCCTGGAGTCCATCTCAGTGATAAGCACACAAATAGGACATGACATCTAATGAAACAAAAATTGATGTGATGAATCCCCGAAAGTGTACAATGGTGAAACATTTAGTAGGTCCAGGGAGACACTAAAAAAACATCAAAATATAACTGTGAGCAACTATAGTAACACAGAACATAACCAAAAATCCATATATATATTTTTAAAAGAAAAAAATGATGGGTTCTTAGAAATCATATTGAACTTAGAATCACTATTGATTGTCTTCCACTGTCTTAATATACTGTTTCTAATCTTATTTGATGCGATAGAATAAGGGGATATCAAGTGTATTAACCTTTTCCATATGTTGGTATAAAATGTTATCAAAATACCCTCTAGCACCAAAAGTACCAGCCATTTCTGTTAGATGTCTTCCAATATTCCTGGGTTCACTTGCAATCCTTTTTAATTGCATATGCTGATTCAAGGGGAAATTGTTCCCCAATTCTGGAGAACTATTGAAGGTTGTTACAATCAGTAGCTTTTATGTATTTATCAGTTTGTACGGTGTTATCCACTTTAAATCGAAGTCTAAAAAGGGTATTTGTTGATTCTCAACTGTAAGTGTGAACCTAATAGTGTGATGCTTTGTATTCAGCTGGTTCACAAAATCAAGGCAACTAAGTAATTCTGTACATTTATCCTGCTAAAATGACTAGTCATAGAAGACCCTATAACTATGAAAGGGTAGATCCAGAGAGTCTGCTGAAGCTAACCTTTCAGACATTTTACAGTAGGGTTCAGACCAAAGCAAACAAATAGTTACTGTGCAATTTTACTTCTTTTCTAAGATATGGTTTTTCTCAAATGAATCACCATCTTGCCAACAAGTTGAGCTCTTCTCTTACACAAGCAAATATAACAGAAGCATGTTGTCTTTAGCAGTTACCGTACCCCTAAAACAGTTACTGGGACTGCTATGTAAATACAGTTAGAGGAAGTGTTAGCATTGTAAATGTGTAATTTCAATGTTTTGAAAGAAGAAAAAGAATGGAGATACTGGGGATTGAACCCAGGACCTCATACATGCAAAGCATGCGCTCTACCACTGAGCTACATCCCCTTCTTTTGCAAACTGTTTTGATGGGAGACCAAATAAGAGACGATACAATATGTAGTCATGTAAAATAACATTTAAATGACTTCCCTGTCTGGGAATCGAACCTCTGCTTGTGCGTTATAGGTGGGAAATTATACTAGCAAGGATTGGTTGGAAGAAATTTTGAAAAATGTCTGTCCAAAGTCCATCAACAGTTTTTCATAGCACCATCCTGGACTCCATCTCAGTGATAAGCACACAAATAGGACATGACATCTAATGAAACAAAAATTGATGTGATGAATCCCCGTTAGTGTACAATGGTGAAACATTTAGTAGGTCCAGGGAGACACTGAAAAAACATCAAAATATAACTGTGAGCAACTATAGTAACACAGAACATAACCAAAAATCCATATATATATTTTTTTAAAAGAAAAAAATGATGGGTTCTTAGAAATCATATTGAACTTAGAATCGCTATTGATTGTCTTCCACTGTCTTAATATACTGTTTCTAATCTTATTTGATGCGATAGAATAAGGGGATATCAAGTGTATTAACCTTTTCCATATGTTGGTATAAAATGTTATCAAAATACCCTCTAGCAGCAAATGTACCAGCCATTTCTGTTAGAAGTCTTCCAATATTCCTGGGTTCACTTGCAATCCTCTTTAATTGCATACGCTGATTCAAGGGGAAATTGTTCCCCAATTCTGGAGAACTATTGAAGGTTGTTACAATCAGTAGCTTTTATGTATTTATCAGTTTGTACGGTGTTATCCACTTTAAATCGAAGTCTAAAAAGGGTATTTGTTGATTCTCTACTGTAAGTGTGAACCTAATAGTGTGATGCTTTGTATTCAGCTGGTTCACAAAATCAAGGCAACTAAGTAATTCTGTACATTTATCCTGCTAAAATGACTAGTCATAGAAGACCCTATAACTATGAAAGGGTAGATCCAGAGAGTCTGCTGAAGCTAACCTTTCAGACATTTTACAGTAGGGTTCAGACCAAAGCAAACAAATAGTTACTGTGCAATTTTACTTCTTTTCTAAGATATGGTTTTTCTCAAATGAATCACCATCTTGCCAACAAGTTGAGCTCTTCTCTTACACAAGCAAATATAACAGAAGCATGTTGTCTTTAGCAGTTACCGTACCCCTAAAACAGTTACTGGGACTGCTATGTAAATACAGTTAGAGGAAGTGTTAGCATTGTAAATGTGTAATTTCAATGTTTTGAAAGAAGAAAAAGAATGGAGATGCTGGGGATTGAACCCAGGACCTCATACATGCGAAGCATGCGCTCTACCACTGAGCTACATCCCCTTCATATGCAGACTGTTTTGATGGGAGACCAAATAAGAGACGATTTAATATGTAGTCATGTCAAATAACATTTAAATGACTTTCCTGTCTGGGAATCGAACCCCTGCTTTGTGCGTGATAGGTGGGAAATTATACTAGCAAGGATTGGTTGGAAGAAATTTTGAAAAATTTCTGTCCAAAGTCCATCAACAGTTTTTCATAGCACCATCCTGGAGTCCATCTCAGTGATAAGCACACAAATAGGACATGACATCTAATGAAACAAAAATTGATGTGATGAATCCCCGAAAGTGTACAATGGTGAAACATTTAGTAGGTCCAGGGAGACACTGAAAAAACATCAAAATATAACTGTGAGCAACTATAGTAACACAGAACATAACCAAAAATCCATATATATATTTTTAAAAGAAAAAAATGATGGGTTCTTAGAATTCATATTGAACTTAGAATCACTATTGATTGTCTTCCACTGTCTTAATATACTGTTTCTAATCTTATTTGATGCGATAGAATAAGGGGATATCAAGTGTATTAACCTTTTCCATATGTTGGTATAAAATGTTATCAAAATACCCTCTAGCACCAAAAGTACCAGCCATTTCTGTTAGATGTCTTCCAATATTCCTGGGTTCACTTGCAATCCTTTTTAATTGCATACGCTGATTCAAGGGGAAATTGTTCACCAATTCTGGAGAACTATTGAAGGTTGTTACAATCAGTAGCTTTTATGTATTTATCAGTTTGTACGGTGTTATCCACTTTAAATCGAAGTCAAAAAAGGGTATTTGTTGATTCTCAACTGTAAGTGTGAACCTAATAGTGTGATGCTTTGTATTCAGCTGGTTCACAAAATCAAGGCAACTAAGTAATTCTGTACATTTATCCTGCTAAAATGACTAGTCATAGAAGACCCTATAACTATGAAAGGGTAGATCCAGAGAGTCTGCTGAAGCTAACCTTTCAGACATTTTACAGTAGGGTTCAGACCAAAGCAAACAAATAGTTACTGTGCAATTTTACTTCTTTTCTAAGATATGGTTTTTCTCAAATGAATCACCATCTTGCCAACAAGTTGAGCTCTTCTCTTACACAAGCAAATATAACAGAAGCATGTTGTCTTTAGCAGTTACCGTACCCCTAAAACAGTTACTGGGACTGCTATGTAAATACAGTTAGAGGAAGTGTTAGCATTGTAAATGTGTAATTTCAATGTTTTGAAAGAAGAAAAAGAATGGAGATACTGGGGATTGAACCCAGGACCTCATACATGCAAAGCATGCGCTCTACCACTGAGCTACATCCCCTTCTTTTGCAAACTGTTTTGATGGGAGACCAAATAAGAGACGATACAATAT
The DNA here is from genome assembly GCF_040206685.1 of Ascaphus truei. Taxonomy (NCBI): domain Eukaryota; kingdom Metazoa; phylum Chordata; class Amphibia; order Anura; family Ascaphidae; genus Ascaphus; species Ascaphus truei. The sequence continues at coordinate 33,295,973 of NC_134501.1, read as the reverse complement.
GTAGTCATGTAAAATAACATTTAAATGACTTCCCTGTCTGGGAATCGAACCTCTGCTTGTGCGTTATAGGTGGGAAATTATACTAGCAAGGATTGGTTGGAAGAAATTTTGAAAAATGTCTGTCCAAAGTCCATCAACAGTTTTTCATAGCACCATCCTGGACTCCATCTCAGTGATAAGCACACAAATAGGACATGACATCTAATGAAACAAAAATTGATGTGATGAATCCCCGTTAGTGTACAATGGTGAAACATTTAGTAGGTCCAGGGAGACACTGAAAAAACATCAAAATATAACTGTGAGCAACTATAGTAACACAGAACATAACCAAAAATCCATATATATATTTTTTTTAAAGAAAAAAATGATGGGTTCTTAGAAATCATATTGAACTTAGAATCGCTATTGATTGTCTTCCACTGTCTTAATATACTGTTTCTAATCTTATTTGATGCGATAGAATAAGGGGATATCAAGTGTATTAACCTTTTCCATATGTTGGTATAAAATGTTATCAAAATACCCTCTAGCAGCAAATGTACCAGCCATTTCTGTTAGAAGTCTTCCAATATTCCTGGGTTCACTTGCAATCCTCTTTAATTGCATACGCTGATTCAAGGGGAAATTGTTCCCCAATTCTGGAGAACTATTGAAGGTTGTTACAATCAGTAGCTTTTATGTATTTATCAGTTTGTACGGTGTTATCCACTTTAAATCGAAGTCTAAAAAGGGTATTTGTTGATTCTCAACTGTAAGTGTGAACATAATAGTGTGATGCTTTGTATTCAGCTGGTTCACAAAATCAAGGCAACTAAGTAATTCTGTACATTTATCCTGCTAAGATGACTAGTCACAGAAGACCCTATAACTATGAAAGGGTAGATCCAGAGAGTCTGCTGAAGCTAACCTTTCAGACATTTTACAGTAGGGTTCAGACCAAAGCAAACAACTAGTTACTGTGCAATTTTACTTCTTTTCTAAGATATGGTTTTTCTCAAATGAATCACCATCTTGCCAACAAGTTGAGCTCTTCTCTTACACAAGCAAATATAACAGAAGCATGTTGTCTTTAGCAGTTACCGTACCCCTAAAACAGTTACTGGGACTGCTATGTAAATACAGTTAGAGGAAGTGTTAGCATTGTAAATGTGTAATTTCAATGTTTTGAAAGAAGAAAAAGAATGGAGATGCTGGGGATTGAACCCAGGACCTCATACATGCGAAGCATGCGCTCTACCACTGAGCTACATCCCCTTCTTTTGCAGACAGTTTTGATGAGAGACCAAATAAGAGACGATACAATATGTAGTCATGTAAAATAACATTTAAATGACTTCCCTGTCTGGGAATCGAACCTCTGCTTGTGCGTTATAGGTGGGAAATTATACTAGCAAGGATTGGTTGGAAGAAATTTTGAAAAATGTCTGTCCAAAGTCCATCAACAGTTTTTCATAGCACCATCCTGGACTCCATCTCAGTGATAAGCACACAAATAGGACATGACATCTAATGAAACAAAAATTGATGTGATGAATCCCCGTTAGTGTACAATGGTGAAACATTTAGTAGGTCCAGGGAGACACTGAAAAAACATCAAAATATAACTGTGAGCAACTATAGTAACACAGAACATAACCAAAAATCCATATATATATTTTTTTAAAAGAAAAAAATGATGGGTTCTTAGAAATCATATTGAACTTAGAATCGCTATTGATTGTCTTCCACTGTCTTAATATACTGTTTCTAATCTTATTTGATGCGATAGAATAAGGGGATATCAAGTGTATTAACCTTTTCCATATGTTGGTATAAAATGTTATCAAAATACCCTCTAGCAGCAAATGTACCAGCCATTTCTGTTAGAAGTCTTCCAATATTCCTGGGTTCACTTGCAATCCTCTTTAATTGCATACGCTGATTCAAGGGGAAATTGTTCCCCAATTCTGGAGAACTATTGAAGGTTGTTACAATCAGTAGCTTTTATGTATTTATCAGTTTGTACGGTGTTATCCACTTTAAATCGAAGTCTATAAAGGGTATTTGTTGATTCTCAACTGTAAGTGTGAACCTAATAGTGTGATGCTTTGTATTCAGCTGGTTCACAAAATCAAGGCAACTAAGTAATTCTGTACATTTATCCTGCTAAGATGACTAGTCATAGAAGACCCTATAACTATGAAAGGGTAGATCCAGAGAGTCTGCTGAAGCTAACCTTTCCGACATTTTACAGTAGGGTTCAGACCAAAGCAAACAACTAGTTACTGTGCAATTTTACTTCTTTTCTAAGATATGGTTTTTCTCAAATGAATCACCATCTTGCCAACAAGTTGAGCTCTTCTCTTACACAAGCAAATATAACAGAAGCATGTTGTCTTTAGCAGTTACCGTACCCCTAAAACAGTTACTGGGACTGCTATGTAAATACAGTTAGAGGAAGTGTTAGCATTGTAAATGTGTAATTTCAATGTTTTGAAAGAAGAAAAAGAATGGAGATGCTGGGGATTGAACCCAGGACCTCATACATGCGAAGCATGCGCTCTACCACTGAGCTACATCCCCTTCTTTTGCAAACTGTTTTGATGGGAGACCAGATAAGAGACGATATAATATGTAGTCATGTCAAATAACATTTAAATGACTTCCCTGTCTGGGAATCGAACCCCTGCTTTGTGCGTGATAGGTGGGAAATTATACTAGCAAGGATTGGTTGGAAGAAATTTTGAAAAATTTCTGTCCAAAGTCCATCAACAGTTTTTCATAGCACCATCCTGGAGTCCATCTCAGTGATAAGCACACAAATAGGACATGACATCTAATGAAACAAAAATTGATGTGATGAATCCCCGAAAGTGTACAATGGTGAAACATTTAGTAGGTCCAGGGAGACACTGAAAAAACATCAAAATATAACTGTGAGCAACTATAGTAACACAGAACATAACCAAAAATCCATATATATATTTTTAAAAGAAAAAAATGATGGGTTCTTAGAATTCATATTGAACTTAGAATCACTATTGATTGTCTTCCACTGTCTTAATATACTGTTTCTAATCTTATTTGATGCGATAGAATAAGGGGATATCAAGTGTATTAACCTTTTCCATATGTTGGTATAAAATGTTATCAAAATACCCTCTAGCACCAAAAGTACCAGCCATTTCTGTTAGATGTCTTCCAATATTCCTGGGTTCACTTGCAATCCTTTTTAATTGCATACGCTGATTCAAGGGGAAATTGTTCACCAATTCTGGAGAACTATTGAAGGTTGTTACAATCAGTAGCTTTTATGTATTTATCAGTTTGTACGGTGTTATCCACTTTAAATCGAAGTCAAAAAAGGGTATTTGTTGATTCTCAACTGTAAGTGTGAACCTAATAGTGTGATGCTTTGTATTCAGCTGGTTCACAAAATCAAGGCAACTAAGTAATTCTGTACATTTATCCTGCTAAAATGACTAGTCATAGAAGACCCTATAACTATGAAAGGGTAGATCCAGAGAGTCTGCTGAAGCTAACCTTTCAGACATTTTACAGTAGGGTTCAGACCAAAGCAAACAAATAGTTACTGTGCAATTTTACTTCTTTTCTAAGATATGGTTTTTCTCAAATGAATCACCATCTTGCCAACAAGTTTAGCTCTTCTCTTACACAAGCAAATATAACAGAAGCATGTTGTCTTTAGCAGTTACCGTACCCCTAAAACAGTTACTGGGACTGCTATGTAAATACAGTTAGAGGAAGTGTTAGCATTGTAAATGTGTAATTTCAATGTTTTGAAAGAAGAAAAAGAATGGAGATACTGGGGATTGAACCCAGGACCTCATACATGCAAAGCATGCGCTCTACCACTGAGCTACATCCCCTTCTTTTGCAAACTGTTTTGATGGGAGACCAAATAAGAGACGATACAATATGTAGTCATGTAAAATAACATTTAAATGACTTCCCTGTCTGGGAATCGAACCTCTGCTTGTGCGTTATAGGTGGGAAATTATACTAGCAAGGATTGGTTGGAAGAAATTTTGAAAAATGTCTGTCCAAAGTCCATCAACAGTTTTTCATAGCACCATCCTGGACTCCATCTCAGTGATAAGCACACAAATAGGACATGACATCTAATGAAACAAAAATTGATGTGATGAATCCCCGTTAGTGTACAATGGTGAAACATTTAGTAGGTCCAGGGAGACACTGAAAAAACATCAAAATATAACTGTGAGCAACTATAGTAACACAGAACATAACCAAAAATCCATATATATATTTTTTTTAAAGAAAAAAATGATGGGTTCTTAGAAATCATATTGAACTTAGAATCGCTATTGATTGTCTTCCACTGTCTTAATATACTGTTTCTAATCTTATTTGATGCGATAGAATAAGGGGATATCAAGTGTATTAACCTTTTCCATATGTTGGTATAAAATGTTATCAAAATACCCTCTAGCAGCAAATGTACCAGCCATTTCTGTTAGAAGTCTTCCAATATTCCTGGGTTCACTTGCAATCCTCTTTAATTGCATACGCTGATTCAAGGGGAAATTGTTCCCCAATTCTGGAGAACTATTGAAGGTTGTTACAATCAGTAGCTTTTATGTATTTATCAGTTTGTACGGTGTTATCCACTTTAAATCGAAGTCTAAAAAGGGTATTTGTTGATTCTCAACTGTAAGTGTGAACATAATAGTGTGATGCTTTGTATTCAGCTGGTTCACAAAATCAAGGCAACTAAGTAATTCTGTACATTTATCCTGCTAAGATGACTAGTCACAGAAGACCCTATAACTATGAAAGGGTAGATCCAGAGAGTCTGCTGAAGCTAACCTTTCAGACATTTTACAGTAGGGTTCAGACCAAAGCAAACAACTAGTTACTGTGCAATTTTACTTCTTTTCTAAGATATGGTTTTTCTCAAATGAATCACCATCTTGCCAACAAGTTGAGCTCTTCTCTTACACAAGCAAATATAACAGAAGCATGTTGTCTTTAGCAGTTACCGTACCCCTAAAACAGTTACTGGGACTGCTATGTAAATACAGTTAGAGGAAGTGTTAGCATTGTAAATGTGTAATTTCAATGTTTTGAAAGAAGAAAAAGAATGGAGATGCTGGGGATTGAACCCAGGACCTCATACATGCGAAGCATGCGCTCTACCACTGAGCTACATCCCCTTCTTTTGCAGACTGTTTTGATGAGAGACCAAATAAGAGACGATACAATATGTAGTCATGTAAAATAACATTTAAATGACTTCCCTGTCTGGGAATCGAACCTCTGCTTGTGCGTTATAGGTGGGAAATTATACTAGCAAGGATTGGTTGGAAGAAATTTTGAAAAATGTCTGTCCAAAGTCCATCAACAGTTTTTCATAGCACCATCCTGGACTCCATCTCAGTGATAAGCACACAAATAGGACATGACATCTAATGAAACAAAAATTGATGTGATGAATCCCCGTTAGTGTACAATGGTGAAACATTTAGTAGGTCCAGGGAGACACTGAAAAAACATCAAAATATAACTGTGAGCAACTATAGTAACACAGAACATAACCAAAAATCCATATATATATTTTTTTAAAAGAAAAAAATGATGGGTTCTTAGAAATCATATTGAACTTAGAATCGCTATTGATTGTCTTCCACTGTCTTAATATACTGTTTCTAATCTTATTTGATGCGATAGAATAAGGGGATATCAAGTGTATTAACCTTTTCCATATGTTGGTATAAAATGTTATCAAAATACCCTCTAGCAGCAAATGTACCAGCCATTTCTGTTAGAAGTCTTCCAATATTCCTGGGTTCACTTGCAATCCTCTTTAATTGCATACGCTGATTCAAGGGGAAATTGTTCCCCAATTCTGGAGAACTATTGAAGGTTGTTACAATCAGTAGCTTTTATGTATTTATCAGTTTGTACGGTGTTATCCACTTTAAATCGAAGTCTAAAAAGGGTATTTGTTGATTCTCAACTGTAAGTGTGAACATAATAGTGTGATGCTTTGTATTCAGCTGGTTCACAAAATCAAGGCAACTAAGTAATTCTGTACATTTATCCTGCTAAGATGACTAGTCATAGAAGACCCTATAACTATGAAAGGGTAGATCCAGAGAGTCTGCTGAAGCTAACCTTTCAGAAATTTTACAGTAGGGTTCAGACCAAAGCAAACAACCAGTTACTGTGCAATTTTACTTCTTTTCTAAGATATGGTTTTTCTCAAATGAATCACCATCTTGCCAACAAGTTGAGCTCTTCTCTTACACAAGCAAATATAACAGAAGCATGTTGTCTTTAGCAGTACCGTACCCCTAAAACAGTTACTGGGACTGCTATGTAAATACAGTTAGAGGAAGTGTTAGCATTGTAAATGTGTAATTTCAATGTTTTGAAAGAAGAAAAAGAATGGAGATGCTGGGGATTGAACCCAGGACCTCATACATGCGAAGCATGCGCTCTACCACTGAGCTACATCCCCTTCTTTTGCAAACTGTTTTGATGGGAGACCAAATAAGAGACGATACAATATGTAGTCATGTAAAATAACATTTAAATGACTTCCCTGTCTGGGAATCGAACCTCTGCTTGTGCGTTATAGGTGGGAAATTATACTAGCAAGGATTGGTTGGAAGAAATTTTGAAAAATGTCTGTCCAAAGTCCATCAACAGTTTTTCATAGCACCATCCTGGACTCCATCTCAGTGATAAGCACACAAATAGGACATGACATCTAATGAAACAAAAATTGATGTGATGAATCCCCGTTAGTGTACAATGGTGAAACATTTAGTAGGTCCAGGGAGACACTGAAAAAACATCAAAATATAACTGTGAGCAACTATAGTAACACAGAACATAACCAAAAATCCATATATATATTTTTTTAAAAGAAAAAAATGATGGGTTCTTAGAAATCATATTGAACTTAGAATCGCTATTGATTGTCTTCCACTGTCTTAATATACTGTTTCTAATCTTATTTGATGCGATAGAATAAGGGGATATCAAGTGTATTAACCTTTTCCATATGTTGGTATAAAATGTTATCAAAATACCCTCTAGCAGCAAATGTACCAGCCATTTCTGTTAGAAGTCTTCCAATATTCCTGGGTTCACTTGCAATCCTCTTTAATTGCATACGCTGATTCAAGGGGAAATTGTTCCCCAATTCTGGAGAACTATTGAAGGTTGTTACAATCAGTAGCTTTTATGTATTTATCAGTTTGTACGGTGTTATCCACTTTAAATCGAAGTCTAAAAAGGGTATTTGTTGATTCTCAACTGTAAGTGTGAACCTAATAGTGTGATGCTTTGTATTCAGCTGGTTCACAAAATCAAGGCAACTAAGTAATTCTGTACAGATGACTAGTCATAGAAGACCCTATAACTATGAAAGGGTAGATCCAGAGAGTCTGCTGAAGCTAACCTTTCCGACATTTTACAGTAGGGTTCAGACCAAAGCAAACAACTAGTTACTGTGCAATTTTACTTCTTTTCTAAGATATGGTTTTTCTCAAATGAATCACCATCTTGCCAACAAGTTGAGCTCTTCTCTTACACAAGCAAATATAACAGAAGCATGTTGTCTTTAGCAGTACCGTACCCCTAAAACAGTTACTGGGACTGCTATGTAAATACAGTTAGAGGAAGTGTTAGCATTGTAAATGTGTAATTTCAATGTTTTGAAAGAAGAAAAAGAATGGAGATGCTGGGGATTGAACCCAGGACCTCATACATGCGAAGCATGCGCTCTACCACTGAGCTACATCCCCTTCTTTTGCAGACTGTTTTGATGGGAGACCAAATAAGAGACGATATAATATGTAGTCATGTCAAATAACATTTAAATGACTTCCCTGTCTGGGAATCGAACCCCTGCTTTGTGCGTGATAGGTGGGAAATTATACTAGCAAGGATTGGTTGGAAGAAATTTTGAAAAATTTCTGTCCAAAGTCCATCAACAGTTTTTCATAGCACCATCCTGGAGTCCATCTCAGTGATAAGCACACAAATAGGACATGACATCTAATGAAACAAAAATTGATGTGATGAATCCCCGAAAGTGTACAATGGTGAAACATTTAGTAGGTCCAGGGAGACACTGAAAAAACATCAAAATATCGCTATTGATTGTCTTCCACTGTCTTAATATACTGTTTCTAATCTTATTTGATGTGATAGAATAAGGGGATATCAAGTGTATTAACCTTTTCCATATGTTGGTATAAAATGTTATCAAAATACCCTCTAGCAGCAAATGTACCAGCCATTTCTGTTAGAAGTCTTCCAATATTCCTGGGTTCACTTGCAATCCTCTTTAATTGCATATGCTGATTCAAGGGGAAATTGTTCCCCAATTCTGGAGAACTATTGAAGGTTGTTACAATCAGTAGCTTTTATGTATTTATCAGTTTGTACGGTGTTATCCACTTTAAATCGAAGTCTATAAAGGGTATTTGTTGATTCTCAACTGTAAGTGTGAACATAATAGTGTGATGCTTTGTATTCAGCTGGTTCACAAAATCAAGGCAACTAAGTAATTCTGTACATTTATCCTGCTAAGATGACTAGTCATAGAAGACCCTATAACTATGAAAGGGTAGATCCAGAGAGTCTGCTGAAGCTAACCTTTCAGACATTTTACAGTAGGGTTCAGACCAAAGCAAACAACTAGTTACTGTGCAATTTTACTTCTTTTCTAAGATATGGTTTTTCTCAAATGAATCACCATCTTGCCAACAAGTTGAGCTCTTCTCTTACACAAGCAAATATAACAGAAGCATGTTGTCTTTAGCAGTTACCGTACCCCTAAAACAGTTACTGGGACTGCTATGTAAATACAGTTAGAGGAAGTGTTAGCATTGTAAATGTGTAATTTCAATGTTTTGAAAGAAGAAAAAGAATGGAGATGCTGGGGATTGAACCCAGGACCTCATACATGCGAAGCATGCGCTCTACCACTGAGCTACATCCCCTTCTTTTGCAAACTGTTTTGATGGGAGACCAGATAAGAGACGATATAATATGTAGTCATGTCAAATAACATTTAAATGACTTCCCTGTCTGGGAATCGAACCCCTGCTTTGTGCGTGATAGGTGGGAAATTATACTAGCAAGGATTGGTTGGAAGAAATTTTGAAAAATGTCTGTCCAAAGTCCATCAACAGTTTTTCATAGCACCATCCTGGAGTCCATCTCAGTGATAAGCACACAAATAGGACATGACATCTAATGAAACAAAAATTGATGTGATGAATCCCCGTTAGTGTACAATGGTGAAACATTTAGTAGGTCCAGGGAGACACTGAAAAAACATCAAAATATAACTGTGAGCAACTATAGTAACACAGAACATAACCAAAAATCCATATATATATTTTTAAAAGAAAAAAATGATGGGTTCTTAGAAATCATATTGAACTTAGAATCGCTATTGATTGTCTTCCACTGTCTTAATATACTGTTTCTAATCTTATTTGATGTGATAGAATAAGGGGATATCAAGTGTATTAACCTTTTCCATATGTTGGTATAAAATGTTATCAAAATACCCTCTAGCAGCAAATGTACCAGCCATTTCTGTTAGAAGTCTTCCAATATTCCTGGGTTCACTTGCAATCCTCTTTAATTGCATACGCTGATTCAAGGGGAAATTGTTCCCCAATTCTGGAGAACTATTGAAGGTTGTTACAATCAGTAGCTTTTATGTATTTATCAGTTTGTACGGTGTTATCCACTTTAAATCGAAGTCTAAAAAGGGTATTTGTTGATTCTCAACTGTAAGTGTGAACCTAATAGTGTGATGCTTTGTATTCAGCTGGTTCACAAAATCAAGGCAACTAAGTAATTCTGTACATTTATCCTGCTAAGATGACTAGTCATAGAAGACCCTATAACTATGAAAGGGTAGATCCAGAGAGTCTGCTGAAGCTTACCTTTCAGACATTTTACAGTAGGGTTCAGACCAAAGCAAACAACTAGTTACTGTGCAATTTTACTTCTTTTCTAAGATATGGTTTTTCTCAAATGAATCACCATCTTGCCAACAAGTTGAGCTCTTCTCTTACACAAGCAAATATAACAGAAGCATGTTGTCTTTAGCAGTTACCGTACCCCTAAAACAGTTACTGGGACTGCTATGTAAATACAGTTAGAGGAAGTGTTAGCATTGTAAATGTGTAATTTCAATGTTTTGAAAGAAGAAAAAGAATGGAGATGCTGAGGATTGAACCCAGGACCTCATACATGCGAAGCATGCGCTCTACCACTGAGCTACATCCCCTTCTTTTGCAAACTGTTTTGATGGGAGAACAAATAAGAGACGATATAATATGTAGTCATGTCAAATAACATTTAAATGACTTCCCTGTCTGGGAATCGAACCCCTGCTTTGTGCGTGATAGGTGGGAAATTATACTAGCAAGGATTGGTTGGAAGAAATTTTGAAAAATGTCTGTCCAAAGTCCATCAACAGTTTTTCATAGCACCATCCTGGAGTCCATCTCAGTGATAAGCACACAAATAGGACATGACATCTAATGAAACAAAAATTGATGTGATGAATCCCCGTTAGTGTACAATGGTGAAACATTTAGTAGGTCCAGGGAGACACTGAAAAAACATCAAAATATAACTGTGAGCAACTATAGTAACACAGAACATAACCAAAAATCCATATATATATTTTTTTAAAAGAAAAAAATGATGGGTTCTTAGAAATCATATTGAACTTAGAATCGCTATTGATTGTCTTCCACTGTCTTAATATACTGTTTCTAATCTTATTTGATGCGATAGAATAAGGGGATATCAAGTGTATTAACCTTTTCCATATGTTGGTATAAAATGTTATCAAAATACCCTCTAGCAGCAAATGTACCAGCCATTTCTGTTAGAAGTCTTCCAATATTCCTGGGTTCACTTGCAATCCTCTTTAATTGCATACGCTGATTCAAGGGGAAATTGTTCCCCAATTCTGGAGAACTATTGAAGGTTGTTACAATCAGTAGCTTTTATGTATTTATCAGTTTGTACGGTGTTATCCACTTTAAATCGAAGTCTAAAAAGGGTATTTGTTGATTCTCAACTGTATGTGTGAACCTAATAGTGTGATGCTTTGTATTCAGCTGGTTCACAAAATCAAGGCAACTAAGTAATTCTGTACATTTATCCTGCTAAGATGACTAGTCATAGAAGACCCTATAACTATGAAAGGGTAGATCCAGAGAGTCTGCTGAAGCTAACCTTTCAGACATTTTACAGTAGGGTTCAGACCAAAGCAAACAACTAGTTACTGTGCAATTTTACTTCTTTTCTAAGATATGGTTTTTCTCAAATGAATCACCATCTTGCCAACAAGTTGAGCTCTTCTCTTACACAAGCAAATATAACAGAAGCATGTTGTCTTTAGCAGTTACCGTACCCCTAAAACAGTTACTGGGACTGCTATGTAAATACAGTTAGAGGAAGTGTTAGCATTGTAAATGTGTAATTTCAATGTTTTGAAAGAAGAAAAAGAATGGAGATGCTGGGGATTGAACCCAGGACCTCATACATGCGAAGCATGCGCTCTACCACTTAGCTACATCCCCTTCTTTTGCAAACCGTTTTGATGGGAGACCAAATAAGAGACGATATAATATGTAGTCATGTCAAATAACATTTAAATGACTTCCCTGTCTGGGAATCGAACCCCTGCTTTGTGCGTGATAGGTGGGAAAATCATACTAGCAAGGATTGGTTGGAAGAAATTTTGAAAAATGTCTGTCCAAAGTCCATCAACAGTTTTTCATAGCACCATCCTGGAGTCCATCTCAGTGATAAGCACACAAATAGGACATGACATCTAATGAAACAAAAATTGATGTGATGAATCCCCGTTAGTGTACAATGGTGAAACATTTAGTAGGTCCAGGGAGACACTGAAAAAACATCAAAATATAACTGTGAGCAACTATAGTAACACAGAACATAACCAAAAATCCATATATATATTTTTAAAAGAAAAAAATGATGGGTTCTTAGAAATCATATTGAACTTAGAATCGCTATTGATTGTCTTCCACTGTCTTAATATACTGTTTCTAATCTTATTTGATGTGATAGAATAAGGGGATATCAAGTGTATTAACCTTTTCCATATGTTGGTATAAAATGTTATCAAAATACCCTCTAGCAGCAAATGTACCAGCCATTTCTGTTAGATGTCTTCCAATATTCCTCGGTTCACTTAAATTCCTCTTTAATTGCATACGCTGATTCAAGGGGAAATTGTTCACCATTTCTGGAGAACTATTGAAGGTTGTTACAATCAGTAGCTTTTATGTATTTATCAGTTTGTACGGTGTTATCCACTTTAAATCGAAGTCTAAAAAGGGTATTTGTTGATTCTCAACTGTATGTGTGAACCTAATAGTGTGATGCTTTGTATTCAGCTGGTTCACAAAATCAAGGCAACTAAGTAATTCTGTACATTTATCCTGCTAAGATGACTAGTCATAGAAGACCCTATAACTATGAAAGGGTAGATCCAGAGAGTCTGCTGAAGCTAACCTTTCAGAAATTTTACAGTAGGGTTCAGACCAAAGCAAACAACTAGTTACTGTGCAATTTTACTTCTTTTCTAAGATATGGTTTTTCTCAAATGAATCACCATCTTGCCAACAAGTTGAGCTCTTCTCTTACACAAGCAAATATAACAGAAGCATGTTGTCTTTAGCAGTTACCGTACCCCTAAAACAGTTACTGGGACTGCTATGTAAATACAGTTAGAGGAAGTGTTAGCATTGTAAATGTGTAATTTCAATGTTTTGAAAGAAGAAAAAGAATGGAGATGCTGGGGATTGAACCCAGGACCTCATACATGCGAAGCATGCGCTCTACCACTTAGCTACATCCCCTTCTTTTGCAAACCGTTTTGATGGGAGACCAAATAAGAGACGATATAATATGTAGTCATGTCAAATAACATTTAAATGACTTCCCTGTCTGGGAATCGAACCCCTGCTTTGTGCGTGATAGGTGGGAAAATCATACTAGCAAGGATTGGTTGGAAGAAATTTTGAAAAATGTCTGTTCAAAGTCCATCAACAGTTTTTCATAGCACCATCCTGGACTCCATCTCAGTGATAAGCACACAAATAGGACATGACATCTAATGAAACAAAAATTGATGTGATGAATCCCCGTTAGTGTACAATGGTGAAACATTTAGTAGGTCCAGGGAGACACTGAAAAAACATCAAAATATAACTGTGAGCAACTATAGTAACACAGAACATAACCAAAAATCCATATATATATTTTTAAAAGAAAAAAATTATGGGTTCTTAGAAATCATATTGAACTTAGAATCGCTATTGATTGTCTTCCACTGTCTTAATATACTGTTTCTAATCTTATTTGATGTGATAGAATAAGGGGATATCAAGTGTATTAACCTTTTCCATATGTTGGTATAAAATGTTATCAAAATACCCTCTAGCAGCAAATGTACCAGCCATTTCTGTTAGAAGTCTTCCAATATTCCTGGGTTCACTTGCAATCCTCTTTAATTGCATACGCTGATTCAAGGGGAAATTGTTCCCCAATTCTGGAGAACTATTGAAGGTTGTTACAATCAGTAGCTTTTATGTATTTATCAGTTTGTACGGTGTTATCCACTTTAAATCGAAGTCTAAAAAGGGTATTTGTTGATTCTCAACTGTATGTGTGAACCTAATAGTGTGATGCTTTGTATTCAGCTGGTTCACAAAATCAAGGCAACTAAGTAATTCTGTACATTTATCCTGCTAAGATGACTAGTCATAGAAGACCCTATAACTATGAAAGGGTAGATCCAGAGAGTCTGCTGAAGCTAACCTTTCAGACATTTTACAGTAGGGTTCAGACCAAAGCAAACAACTAGTTACTGTGCAATTTTACTTCTTTTCTAAGATATGGTTTTTCTCAAATGAATCACCATCTTGCCAACAAGTTGAGCTCTTCTCTTACACAAGCAAATATAACAGAAGCATGTTGTCTTTAGCAGTTACCGTACCCCTAAAACAGTTACTGGGACTGCTATGTAAATACAGTTAGAGGAAGTGTTAGCATTGTAAATGTGTAATTTCAATGTTTTGAAAGAAGAAAAAGAATGGAGATGCTGGGGATTGAACCCAGGACCTCATACATGCGAAGCATGCGCTCTACCACTGAGCTACATCCCCTTCTTTTGCAAACTGTTTTGATGGGAGACCAGATAAGAGACGATATAATATGTAGTCATGTCAAATAACATTTAAATGACTTCCCTGTCTGGGAATCGAACCCCTGCTTTGTGCGTGATAGGTGGGAAATTATACTAGCAAGGATTGGTTGGAAGAAATTTTGAAAAATGTCTGTCCAAAGTCCATCAACAGTTTTTCATAGCACCATCCTGGAGTCCATCTCAGTGATAAGCACACAAATAGGACATGACATCTAATGAAACAAAAATTGATGTGATGAATCCCCGTTAGTGTACAATGGTGAAACATTTAGTAGGTCCAGGGAGACACTGAAAAAACATCAAAATATAACTGTGAGCAACTATAGTAACACAGAACATAACCAAAAATCCATATATATATTTTTAAAAGAAAAAAATTATGGGTTCTTAGAAATCATATTGAACTTAGAATCGCTATTGATTGTCTTCCACTGTCTTAATATACTGTTTCTAATCTTATTTGATGTGATAGAATAAGGGGATATCAAGTGTATTAACCTTTTCCATATGTTGGTATAAAATGTTATCAAAATACCCTCTAGCAGCAAATGTACCAGCCATTTCTGTTAGAAGTCTTCCAATATTCCTGGGTTCACTTGCAATCCTCTTTAATTGCATACGCTGATTCAAGGGGAAATTGTTCCCCAATTCTGGAGAACTATTGAAGGTTGTTACAATCAGTAGCTTTTATGTATTTATCAGTTTGTACGGTGTTATCCACTTTAAATCGAAGTCTAAAAAGGGTATTTGTTGATTCTCAACTGTATGTGTGAACCTAATAGTGTGATGCTTTGTATTCAGCTGGTTCACAAAATCAAGGCAACTAAGTAATTCTGTACATTTATCCTGCTAAGATGACTAGTCATAGAAGACCCTATAACTATGAAAGGGTAGATCCAGAGAGTCTGCTGAAGCTAACCTTTCAGACATTTTACAGTAGGGTTCAGACCAAAGCAAACAACTAGTTACTGTGCAATTTTACTTCTTTTCTAAGATATGGTTTTTCTCAAATGAATCACCATCTTGCCAACAAGTTGAGCTCTTCTCTTACACAAGCAAATATAACAGAAGCATGTTGTCTTTAGCAGTTACCGTACCCCTAAAACAGTTACTGGGACTGCTATGTAAATACAGTTAGAGGAAGTGTTAGCATTGTAAATGTGTAATTTCAATGTTTTGAAAGAAGAAAAAGAATGGAGATGCTGGGGATTGAACCCAGGACCTCATACATGCGAAGCATGCGCTCTACCACTGAGCTACATCCCCTTCTTTTGCAAACTGTTTTGATGGGAGACCAGATAAGAGACGATATAATATGTAGTCATGTCAAATAACATTTAAATGACTTCCCTGTCTGGGAATCGAACCCCTGCTTTGTGCGTGATAGGTGGGAAATTATACTAGCAAGGATTGGTTGGAAGAAATTTTGAAAAATGTCTGTCCAAAGTCCATCAACAGTTTTTCATAGCACCATCCTGGAGTCCATCTCAGTGATAAGCACACAAATAGGACATGACATCTAATGAAACAAAAATTGATGTGATGAATCCCCGTTAGTGTACAATGGTGAAACATTTAGTAGGTCCAGGGAGACACTGAAAAAACATCAAAATATAACTGTGAGCAACTATAGTAACACAGAACATAACCAAAAATCTATATATATATATTTTTAAAAGAAAAAAATGATGGGTTCTTAGAAATCATATTGAACTTAGAATCGCTATTGATTGTCTTCCACTGTCTTAATATACTGTTTCTAATCTTATTTGATGTGATAGAATAAGGGGATATCAAGTGTATTAACCTTTTCCATATGTTGGTATAAAATGTTATCAAAATACCCTCTAGCAGCAAATGTACCAGCCATTTCTGTTAGAAGTCTTCCAATATTCCTGGGTTCACTTGCAATCCTCTTTAATTGCATACGCTGATTCAAGGGGAAATTGTTCCCCAATTCTGGAGAACTATTGAAGGTTGTTACAATCAGTAGCTTTTATGTATTTATCAGTTTGTACGGTGTTATCCACTTTAAATCGAAGTCTAAAAAGGGTATTTGTTGATTCTCAACTGTATGTGTGAACCTAATAGTGTGATGCTTTGTATTCAGCTGGTTCACAAAATCAAGGCAACTAAGTAATTCTGTACATTTATCCTGCTAAGATGACTAGTCATAGAAGACCCTATAACTATGAAAGGGTAGATCCAGAGAGTCTGCTGAAGCTCACCTTTCAGAAATTTTACAGTAGGGTTCAGACCAAAGCAAACAACTAGTTACTGTGCAATTTTACTTCTTTTCTAAGATATGGTTTTTCTCAAATGAATCACCATCTTGCCAACAAGTTGAGCTCTTCTCTTACACAAGCAAATATAACAGAAGCATGTTGTCTTTAGCAGTTACCGTACCCCTAAAACAGTTACTGGGACTGCTATGTAAATACAGTTAGAGGAAGTGTTAGCATTGTAAATGTGTAATTTCAATGTTTTGAAAGAAGAAAAAGAATGGAGATGCTGGGGATTGAACCCAGGACCTCATACATGCGAAGCATGCGCTCTACCACTGAGCTACATCCCCTTCTTTTGCAAACTGTTTTGATGGGAGACCAGATAAGAGACGATATAATATGTAGTCATGTCAAATAACATTTAAATGACTTCCCTGTCTGGGAATCGAACCCCTGCTTTGTGCGTGATAGGTGGGAAATTATACTAGCAAGGATTGGTTGGAAGAAATTTTGAAAAATGTCTGTCCAAAGTCCATCAACAGTTTTTCATAGCACCATCCTGGAGTCCATCTCAGTGATAAGCACACAAATAGGACATGACATCTAATGAAACAAAAATTGATGTGATGAATCCCCGTTAGTGTACAATGGTGAAACATTTAGTAGGTCCAGGGAGACACTGAAAAAACATCAAAATATAACTGTGAGCAACTATAGTAACACAGAACATAACCAAAAATCTATATATATATATTTTTAAAAGAAAAAAATGATGGGTTCTTAGAAATCATATTGAACTTAGAATCGCTATTGATTGTCTTCCACTGTCTTAATATACTGTTTCTAATCTTATTTGATGTGATAGAATAAGGGGATATCAAGTGTATTAACCTTTTCCATATGTTGGTATAAAATGTTATCAAAATACCCTCTAGCAGCAAATGTACCAGCCATTTCTGTTAGAAGTCTTCCAATATTCCTGGGTTCACTTGCAATCCTCTTTAATTGCATACGCTGATTCAAGGGGAAATTGTTCCCCAATTCTGGAGAACTATTGAAGGTTGTTACAATCAGTAGCTTTTATGTATTTATCAGTTTGTACGGTGTTATCCACTTTAAATCGAAGTCTAAAAAGGGTATTTGTTGATTCTCAACTGTATGTGTGAACCTAATAGTGTGATGCTTTGTATTCAGCTGGTTCACAAAATCAAGGCAACTAAGTAATTCTGTACATTTATCCTGCTAAGATGACTAGTCATAGAAGACCCTATAACTATGAAAGGGTAGATCCAGAGAGTCTGCTGAAGCTCACCTTTCAGAAATTTTACAGTAGGGTTCAGACCAAAGCAAACAACTAGTTACTGTGCAATTTTACTTCTTTTCTAAGATATGGTTTTTCTCAAATGAATCACCATCTTGCCAACAAGTTGAGCTCTTCTCTTACACAAGCAAATATAACAGAAGCATGTTGTCTTTAGCAGTTACCGTACCCCTAAAACAGTTACTGGGACTGCTATGTAAATACAGTTAGAGGAAGTGTTAGCATTGTAAATGTGTAATTTCAATGTTTTGAAAGAAGAAAAAGAATGGAGATGCTGGGGATTGAACCCAGGACCTCATACATGCGAAGCATGCGCTCTACCACTGAGCTACATCCCCTTCTTTTGCAAACTGTTTTGATGGGAGACCAGATAAGAGACGATATAATATGTAGTCATGTCAAATAACATTTAAATGACTTCCCTGTCTGGGAATCGAACCCCTGCTTTGTGCGTGATAGGTGGGAAATTATACTAGCAAGGATTGGTTGGAAGAAATTTTGAAAAATGTCTGTCCAAAGTCCATCAACAGTTTTTCATAGCACCATCCTGGAGTCCATCTCAGTGATAAGCACACAAATAGGACATGACATCTAATGAAACAAAAATTGATGTGATGAATCCCCGTTAGTGTACAATGGTGAAACATTTAGTAGGTCCAGGGAGACACTGAAAAAACATCAAAATATAACTGTGAGCAACTATAGTAACACAGAACATAACCAAAAATCCATATATATATTTTTAAAAGAAAAAAATGATGGGTTCTTAGAAATCATATTGAACTTAGAATCGCTATTGATTGTCTTCCACTGTCTTAATATACTGTTTCTAATCTTATTTGATGTGATAGAATAAGGGGATATCAAGTGTATTAACCTTTTCCATATGTTGGTATAAAATGTTATCAAAATACCCTCTAGCAGCAAATGTACCAGCCATTTCTGTTAGAAGTCTTCCAATATTCCTGGGTTCACTTGCAATCCTCTTTAATTGCATATGCTGATTCAAGGGGAAATTGTTCCCCAATTCTGGAGAACTATTGAAGGTTGTTACAATCAGTAGCTTTTATGTATTTATCAGTTTGTACGGTGTTATCCACTTTAAATCGAAGTCTAAAAAGGGTATTTGTTGATTCTCAACTGTATGTGTGAACCTAATAGTGTGATGCTTTGTATTCAGCTGGTTCACAAAATCAAGGCAACTAAGTAATTCTGTACATTTATCCTGCTAAGATGACTAGTCATAGAAGACCCTATAACTATGAAAGGGTAGATCCAGAGAGTCTGCTGAAGCTCACCTTTCAGAAATTTTACAGTAGGGTTCAGACCAAAGCAAACAACTAGTTACTGTGCAATTTTACTTCTTTTCAAAGATATGGTTTTTCTCAAATGAATCACCATCTTGCCAACAAGTTGAGCTCTTCTCTTACACAAGCAAATATAACAGAAGCATGTTGTCTTTAGCAGTTACCGTACCCCTAAAACAGTTACTGGGACTGCTATGTAAATACAGTTAGAGGAAGTGTTAGCATTGTAAATGTGTAATTTCAATGTTTTCAAAGAAGAAAAAGAATGGAGATGCTGGGGATTGAACCCAGGACCTCATACATGCGAAGCATGCGCTCTACCACTGAGCTACATCCCCTTCTTTTGCAAACTGTTTTGATTGGAGACCAGATAAGAGACGATATAATATGTAGTCATGTCAAATAACATTTAAATGACTTCCCTGTCTGGGAATCGAACCCCTGATTTGTGCGTGATAGGTGGGAAATTATACTAGCAAGGATTGGTTGGAAGAAATTTTGAAAAATGTCTGTCCAAAGTCCATCAACAGTTTTTCATAGCACCATCCTGGAGTCCATCTCAGTGATAAGCACACAAATAGGACATGACATCTAATGAAACAAAAATTGATGTGATGAATCCCCGTTAGTGTACAATGGTGAAACATTTAGTAGGTCCAGGGAGACACTGAAAAAACATCAAAATATAACTGTGAGCAACTATAGTAACACAGAACATAACCAAAAATCCATATATATATTTTTTAAAGAAAAAAATGATGGGTTCTTAGAAATCATATTGAACTTAGAATCGCTATTGATTGTCTTCCACTGTCTTAATATACTGTTTCTAATCTTATTTGATGTGATAGAATAAGGGGATATCAAGTGTATTAACCTTTTCCATATGTTGGTATAAAATGTTATCAAAATACCCTCTAGCAGCAAATGTACCAGCCATTTCTGTTAGAAGTCTTCCAATATTCCTGGGTTCACTTGCAATCCTCTTTAATTGCATATGCTGATTCAAGGGGAAATTGTTCCCCAATTCTGGAGAACTATTGAAGGTTGTTACAATCAGTAGCTTTTATGTATTTATCAGTTTGTACGGTGTTATCCACTTTAAATCGAAGTCTAAAAAGGGTATTTGTTGATTCTCAACTGTATGTGTGAACCTAATAGTGTGATGCTTTGTATTCAGCTGGTTCACAAAATCAAGGCAACTAAGTAATTCTGTACATTTATCCTGCTAAGATGACTAGTCATAGAAGACCCTATAACTATGAAAGGGTAGATCCAGAGAGTCTGCTGAAGCTAACCTTTCAGAAATTTTACAGTAGGGTTCAGACCAAAGCAAACAACTAGTTACTGTGCAATTTTACTTCTTTTCTAAGATATGGTTTTTCTCAAATGAATCACCATCTTGCCAACAAGTTGAGCTCTTCTCTTACACAAGCAAATATAACAGAAGCATGTTGTCTTTAGCAGTTACCGTACCCCTAAAACAGTTACTGGGACTGCTATGTAAATACAGTTAGAGGAAGTGTTAGCATTGTAAATGTGTAATTTCAATGTTTTGAAAGAAGAAAAAGAATGGAGATGCTGGGGATTGAACCCAGGACCTCATACATGCGAAGCATGCGCTCTACCACTGAGCTACATCCCCTTCTTTTGCAAACTGTTTTGATGGGAGACCAGATAAGAGACGATATAATATGTAGTCATGTCAAATAACATTTAAATGACTTCCCTGTCTGGGAATCGAACCCCTGCTTTGTGCGTGATAGGTGGGAAATTATACTAGCAAGGATTGGTTGGAAGAAATTTTGAAAAATGTCTGTCCAAAGTCCATCAACAGTTTTTCATAGCACCATCCTGGAGTCCATCTCAGTGATAAGCACACAAATAGGACATGACATCTAATGAAACAAAAATTGATGTGATGAATCCCCGTTAGTGTACAATGGTGAAACATTTAGTAGGTCCAGGGAGACACTGAAAAAACATCAAAATATAACTGTGAGCAACTATAGTAACACAGAACATAACCAAAAATCCATATATATATTTTTAAAAGAAAAAAATGATGGGTTCTTAGAAATCATATTGAACTTAGAATCGCTATTGATTGTCTTCCACTGTCTTAATATACTGTTTCTAATCTTATTTGATGTGATAGAATAAGGGGATATCAAGTGTATTAACCTTTTCCATATGTTGGTATAAAATGTTATCAAAATACCCTCTAGCAGCAAATGTACCAGCCATTTCTGTTAGAAGTCTTCCAATATTCCTGGGTTCACTTGCAATCCTCTTTAATTGCATATGCTGATTCAAGGGGAAATTGTTCCCCAATTCTGGAGAACTATTGAAGGTTGTTACAATCAGTAGCTTTTATGTATTTATCAGTTTGTTCGGTGTTATCCACTTTAAATCGAAGTCTAAAAAGGGTATTTGTTGATTCTCAACTGTATGTGTGAACCTAATAGTGTGATGCTTTGTATTCAGCTGGTTCACAAAATCAAGGCAACTAAGTAATTCTGTACATTTATCCTGCTAAGATGACTAGTCATAGAAGACCCTATAACTATGAAAGGGTAGATCCAGAGAGTCTGCTGAAGCTAACCTTTCAGACATTTTACAGTAGGGTTCAGACCAAAGCAAACAACTAGTTACTGTGCAATTTTACTTCTTTTCTAAGATATGGTTTTTCTCAAATGAATCACCATCTTGCCAACAAGTTGAGCTCTTCTCTTACACAAGCAAATATAACAGAAGCATGTTGTCTTTAGCAGTTACCGTACCCCTAAAACAGTTACTGGGACTGCTATGTAAATACAGTTAGAGGAAGTGTTAGCATTGTAAATGTGTAATTTCAATGTTTTGAAAGAAGAAAAAGAATGGAGATGCTGGGGATTGAACCCAGGACCTCATACATGCGAAGCATGCGCTCTACCACTGAGCTACATCCCCTTCTTTTGCAAACTGTTTTGATGGGAGACCAGATAAGAGACGATATAATATGTAGTCATGTCAAATAACATTTAAATGACTTCCCTGTCTGGGAATCGAACCCCTGCTTTGTGCGTGATAGGTGGGAAATTATACTAGCAAGGATTGGTTGGAAGAAATTTTGAAAAATGTCTGTCCAAAGTCCATCAACAGTTTTTCATAGCACCATCCTGGAGTCCATCTCAGTGATAAGCACACAAATAGGACATGACATCTAATGAAACAAAAATTGATGTGATGAATCCCCGTTAGTGTACAATGGTGAAACATTTAGTAGGTCCAGGGAGACACTGAAAAAACATCAAAATATAACTGTGAGCAACTATAGTAACACAGAACATAACCAAAAATCTATATATATATATTTTTAAAAGAAAAAAATGATGGGTTCTTAGAAATCATATTGAACTTAGAATCGCTATTGATTGTCTTCCACTGTCTTAATATACTGTTTCTAATCTTATTTGATGTGATAGAATAAGGGGATATCAAGTGTATTAACCTTTTCCATATGTTGGTATAAAATGTTATCAAAATACCCTCTAGCAGCAAATGTACCAGCCATTTCTGTTAGAAGTCTTCCAATATTCCTGGGTTCACTTGCAATCCTCTTTAATTGCATACGCTGATTCAAGGGGAAATTGTTCCCCAATTCTGGAGAACTATTGAAGGTTGTTACAATCAGTAGCTTTTATGTATTTATCAGTTTGTACGGTGTTATCCACTTTAAATCGAAGTCTAAAAAGGGTATTTGTTGATTCTCAACTGTATGTGTGAACCTAATAGTGTGATGCTTTGTATTCAGCTGGTTCACAAAATCAAGGCAACTAAGTAATTCTGTACATTTATCCTGCTAAGATGACTAGTCATAGAAGACCCTATAACTATGAAAGGGTAGATCCAGAGAGTCTGCTGAAGCTCACCTTTCAGAAATTTTACAGTAGGGTTCAGACCAAAGCAAACAACTAGTTACTGTGCAATTTTACTTCTTTTCTAAGATATGGTTTTTCTCAAATGAATCACCATCTTGCCAACAAGTTGAGCTCTTCTCTTACACAAGCAAATATAACAGAAGCATGTTGTCTTTAGCAGTTACCGTACCCCTAAAACAGTTACTGGGACTGCTATGTAAATACAGTTAGAGGAAGTGTTAGCATTGTAAATGTGTAATTTCAATGTTTTGAAAGAAGAAAAAGAATGGAGATGCTGGGGATTGAACCCAGGACCTCATACATGCGAAGCATGCGCTCTACCACTGAGCTACATCCCCTTCTTTTGCAAACTGTTTTGATGGGAGACCAGATAAGAGACGATATAATATGTAGTCATGTCAAATAACATTTAAATGACTTCCCTGTCTGGGAATCGAACCCCTGCTTTGTGCGTGATAGGTGGGAAATTATACTAGCAAGGATTGGTTGGAAGAAATTTTGAAAAATGTCTGTCCAAAGTCCATCAACAGTTTTTCATAGCACCATCCTGGAGTCCATCTCAGTGATAAGCACACAAATAGGACATGACATCTAATGAAACAAAAATTGATGTGATGAATCCCCGTTAGTGTACAATGGTGAAACATTTAGTAGGTCCAGGGAGACACTGAAAAAACATCAAAATATAACTGTGAGCAACTATAGTAACACAGAACATAACCAAAAATCCATATATATATTTTTAAAAGAAAAAAATGATGGGTTCTTAGAAATCATATTGAACTTAGAATCGCTATTGATTGTCTTCCACTGTCTTAATATACTGTTTCTAATCTTATTTGATGTGATAGAATAAGGGGATATCAAGTGTATTAACCTTTTCCATATGTTGGTATAAAATGTTATCAAAATACCCTCTAGCAGCAAATGTACCAGCCATTTCTGTTAGATGTCTTCCAATATTCCTCGGTTCACTTAAATTCCTCTTTAATTGCATATGCTGATTCAAGGGGAAATTGTTCCCCAATTCTGGAGAACTATTGAAGGTTGTTACAATCAGTAGCTTTTATGTATTTATCAGTTTGTACGGTGTTATCCACTTTAAATCGAAGTCTAAAAAGGGTATTTGTTGATTCTCAACTGTATGTGTGAACCTAATAGTGTGATGCTTTGTATTCAGCTGGTTCACAAAATCAAGGCAACTAAGTAATTCTGTACATTTATCCTGCTAAGATGACTAGTCATAGAAGACCCTATAACTATGAAAGGGTAGATCCAGAGAGTCTGCTGAAGCTAACCTTTCAGAAATTTTACAGTAGGGTTCAGACCAAAGCAAACAACTAGTTACTGTGCAATTTTACTTCTTTTCTAAGATATGGTTTTTCTCAAATGAATCACCATCTTGCCAACAAGTTGAGCTCTTCTCTTACACAAGCAAATATAACAGAAGCATGTTGTCTTTAGCAGTTACCGTACCCCTAAAACAGTTACTGGGACTGCTATGTAAATACAGTTAGAGGAAGTGTTAGCATTGTAAATGTGTAATTTAAATGTTTTGAAAGAAGAAAAAGAATGGAGATGCTGGGGATTGAACCCAGGACCTCATACATGCGAAGCATGCGCTCTACCACTTAGCTACATCCCCTTCTTTTGCAAACCGTTTTGATGGGAGACCAAATAAGAGACGATATAATATGTAGTCATGTCAAATAACATTTAAATGACTTCCCTGTCTGGGAATCGAACCCCTGCTTTGTGCGTGATAGGTGGGAAAATCATACTAGCAAGGATTGGTTGGAAGAAATTTTGAAAAATGTCTGTCCAAAGTCCATCAACAGTTTTTCATAGCACCATCCTGGAGTCCATCTCAGTGATAAGCACACAAATAGGACATGACATCTAATGAAACAAAAATTGATGTGATGAATCCCCGTTAGTGTACAATGGTGAAACATTTAGTAGGTCCAGGGAGACACTGAAAAAACATCAAAATATAACTGTGAGCAACTATAGTAACACAGAACATAACCAAAAATCCATATATATATTTTTAAAAGAAAAAAATGATGGGTTCTTAGAAATCATATTGAACTTAGAATCGCTATTGATTGTCTTCCACTGTCTTAATATACTGTTTCTAATCTTATTTGATGTGATAGAATAAGGGGATATCAAGTGTATTAACCTTTTCCATATGTTGGTATAAAATGTTATCAAAATACCCTCTAGCAGCAAATGTACCAGCCATTTCTGTTAGAAGTCTTCCAATATTCCTGGGTTCACTTGCAATCCTCTTTAATTGCATATGCTGATTCAAGGGGAAATTGTTCCCCAATTCTGGAGAACTATTGAAGGTTGTTACAATCAGTAGCTTTTATGTATTTATCAGTTTGTTCGGTGTTATCCACTTTAAATCGAAGTCTAAAAAGGGTATTTGTTGATTCTCAACTGTATGTGTGAACCTAATAGTGTGATGCTTTGTATTCAGCTGGTTCACAAAATCAAGGCAACTAAGTAATTCTGTACATTTATCCTGCTAAGATGACTAGTCATAGAAGACCCTATAACTATGAAAGGGTAGATCCAGAGAGTCTGCTGAAGCTAACCTTTCAGACATTTTACAGTAGGGTTCAGACCAAAGCAAACAACTAGTTACTGTGCAATTTTACTTCTTTTCTAAGATATGGTTTTTCTCAAATGAATCACCATCTTGCCAACAAGTTGAGCTCTTCTCTTACACAAGCAAATATAACAGAAGCATGTTGTCTTTAGCAGTTACCGTACCCCTAAAACAGTTACTGGGACTGCTATGTAAATACAGTTAGAGGAAGTGTTAGCATTGTAAATGTGTAATTTCAATGTTTTGAAAGAAGAAAAAGAATGGAGATGCTGGGGATTGAACCCAGGACCTCATACATGCGAAGCATGCGCTCTACCACTGAGCTACATCCCCTTCTTTTGCAAACTGTTTTGATGGGAGACCAGATAAGAGACGATATAATATGTAGTCATGTCAAATAACATTTAAATGACTTCCCTGTCTGGGAATCGAACCCCTGCTTTGTGCGTGATAGGTGGGAAATTATACTAGCAAGGATTGGTTGGAAGAAATTTTGAAAAATGTCTGTCCAAAGTCCATCAACAGTTTTTCATAGCACCATCCTGGAGTCCATCTCAGTGATAAGCACACAAATAAGACATGACATCTAATGAAACAAAAATTGATGTGATGAATCCCCGTTAGTGTACAATGGTGAAACATTTAGTAGGTCCAGGGAGACACTGAAAAAACATCAAAATATAACTGTGAGCAACTATAGTAACACAGAACATAACCAAAAATCTATATATATATATTTTTAAAAGAAAAAAATGATGGGTTCTTAGAAATCATATTGAACTTAGAATCGCTATTGATTGTCTTCCACTGTCTTAATATACTGTTTCTAATCTTATTTGATGTGATAGAATAAGGGGATATCAAGTGTATTAACCTTTTCCATATGTTGGTATAAAATGTTATCAAAATACCCTCTAGCAGCAAATGTACCAGCCATTTCTGTTAGAAGTCTTCCAATATTCCTGGGTTCACTTGCAATCCTCTTTAATTGCATACGCTGATTCAAGGGGAAATTGTTCCCCAATTCTGGAGAACTATTGAAGGTTGTTACAATCAGTAGCTTTTATGTATTTATCAGTTTGTACGGTGTTATCCACTTTAAATCGAAGTCTAAAAAGGGTATTTGTTGATTCTCAACTGTATGTGTGAACCTAATAGTGTGATGCTTTGTATTCAGCTGGTTCACAAAATCAAGGCAACTAAGTAATTCTGTACATTTATCCTGCTAAGATGACTAGTCATAGAAGACCCTATAACTATGAAAGGGTAGATCCAGAGAGTCTGCTGAAGCTCACCTTTCAGAAATTTTACAGTAGGGTTCAGACCAAAGCAAACAACTAGTTACTGTGCAATTTTACTTCTTTTCTAAGATATGGTTTTTCTCAAATGAATCACCATCTTGCCAACAAGTTGAGCTCTTCTCTTACACAAGCAAATATAACAGAAGCATGTTGTCTTTAGCAGTTACCGTACCCCTAAAACAGTTACTGGGACTGCTATGTAAATACAGTTAGAGGAAGTGTTAGCATTGTAAATGTGTAATTTCAATGTTTTGAAAGAAGAAAAAGAATGGAGATGCTGGGGATTGAACCCAGGACCTCATACATGCGAAGCATGCGCTCTACCACTGAGCTACATCCCCTTCTTTTGCAAACTGTTTTGATGGGAGACCAGATAAGAGACGATATAATATGTAGTCATGTCAAATAACATTTAAATGACTTCCCTGTCTGGGAATCGAACCCCTGCTTTGTGCGTGATAGGTGGGAAATTATACTAGCAAGGATTGGTTGGAAGAAATTTTGAAAAATGTCTGTCCAAAGTCCATCAACAGTTTTTCATAGCACCATCCTGGAGTCCATCTCAGTGATAAGCACACAAATAGGACATGACATCTAATGAAACAAAAATTGATGTGATGAATCCCCGTTAGTGTACAATGGTGAAACATTTAGTAGGTCCAGGGAGACACTGAAAAAACATCAAAATATAACTGTGAGCAACTATAGTAACACAGAACATAACCAAAAATCCATATATATATTTTTAAAAGAAAAAAATGATGGGTTCTTAGAAATCATATTGAACTTAGAATCGCTATTGATTGTCTTCCACTGTCTTAATATACTGTTTCTAATCTTATTTGATGTGATAGAATAAGGGGATATCAAGTGTATTAACCTTTTCCATATGTTGGTATAAAATGTTATCAAAATACCCTCTAGCAGCAAATGTACCAGCCATTTCTGTTAGATGTCTTCCAATATTCCTCGGTTCACTTAAATTCCTCTTTAATTGCATATGCTGATTCAAGGGGAAATTGTTCCCCAATTCTGGAGAACTATTGAAGGTTGTTACAATCAGTAGCTTTTATGTATTTATCAGTTTGTACGGTGTTATCCACTTTAAATCGAAGTCTAAAAAGGGTATTTGTTGATTCTCAACTGTATGTGTGAACCTAATAGTGTGATGCTTTGTATTCAGCTGGTTCACAAAATCAAGGCAACTAAGTAATTCTGTACATTTATCCTGCTAAGATGACTAGTCATAGAAGACCCTATAACTATGAAAGGGTAGATCCAGAGAGTCTGCTGAAGCTAACCTTTCAGAAATTTTACAGTAGGGTTCAGACCAAAGCAAACAACTAGTTACTGTGCAATTTTACTTCTTTTCTAAGATATGGTTTTTCTCAAATGAATCACCATCTTGCCAACAAGTTGAGCTCTTCTCTTACACAAGCAAATATAACAGAAGCATGTTGTCTTTAGCAGTTACCGTACCCCTAAAACAGTTACTGGGACTGCTATGTAAATACAGTTAGAGGAAGTGTTAGCATTGTAAATGTGTAATTTAAATGTTTTGAAAGAAGAAAAAGAATGGAGATGCTGGGGATTGAACCCAGGACCTCATACATGCGAAGCATGCGCTCTACCACTTAGCTACATCCCCTTCTTTTGCAAACCGTTTTGATGGGAGACCAAATAAGAGACGATATAATATGTAGTCATGTCAAATAACATTTAAATGACTTCCCTGTCTGGGAATCGAACCCCTGCTTTGTGCGTGATAGGTGGGAAAATCATACTAGCAAGGATTGGTTGGAAGAAATTTTGAAAAATGTCTGTCCAAAGTCCATCAACAGTTTTTCATAGCACCATCCTGGAGTCCATCTCAGTGATAAGCACACAAATAGGACATGACATCTAATGAAACAAAAATTGATGTGATGAATCCCCGTTAGTGTACAATGGTGAAACATTTAGTAGGTCCAGGGAGACACTGAAAAAACATCAAAATATAACTGTGAGCAACTATAGTAACACAGAACATAACCAAAAATCCATATATATATTTTTAAAAGAAAAAAATGATGGGTTCTTAGAAATCATATTGAACTTAGAATCGCTATTGATTGTCTTCCACTGTCTTAATATACTGTTTCTAATCTTATTTGATGCGATAGAATAAGGGGATATCAAGTGTATTAACCTTTTCCATATGTTGGTATAAAATGTTATCAAAATACCCTCTAGCAGCAAATGTACCAGCCATTTCTGTTAGAAGTCTTCCAATATTCCTGGGTTCACTTGCAATCCTCTTTAATTGCATACGCTGATTCAAGGGGAAATTGTTCCCCAATTCTGGAGAACTATTGAAGGTTGTTACAATCAGTAGCTTTTATGTATTTATCAGTTTGTACGGTGTTATCCACTTTAAATCGAAGTCTAAAAAGGGTATTTGTTGATTCTCAACTGTATGTGTGAACCTAATAGTGTGATGCTTTGTATTCAGCTGGTTCACAAAATCAAGGCAACTAAGTAATTCTGTACATTTATCCTGCTAAGATGACTAGTCATAGAAGACCCTATAACTATGAAAGGGTAGATCCAGAGAGTCTGCTGAAGCTAACCTTTCAGAAATTTTACAGTAGGGTTCAGACCAAAGCAAACAACTAGTTACTGTGCAATTTTACTTCTTTTCTAAGATATGGTTTTTCTCAAATGAATCACCATCTTGCCAACAAGTTGAGCTCTTCTCTTACACAAGCAAATATAACAGAAGCATGTTGTCTTTAGCAGTTACCGTACCCCTAAAACAGTTACTGGGACTGCTATGTAAATACAGTTAGAGGAAGTGTTAGCATTGTAAATGTGTAATTTAAATGTTTTGAAAGAAGAAAAAGAATGGAGATGCTGGGGATTGAACCCAGGACCTCATACATGCGAAGCATGCGCTCTACCACTTAGCTACATCCCCTTCTTTTGCAAACCGTTTTGATGGGAGACCAAATAAGAGACGATATAATATGTAGTCATGTCAAATAACATTTAAATGACTTCCCTGTCTGGGAATCGAACCCCTGCTTTGTGCGTGATAGGTGGGAAAATCATACTAGCAAGGATTGGTTGGAAGAAATTTTGAAAAATGTCTGTCCAAAGTCCATCAACAGTTTTTCATAGCACCATCCTGGAGTCCATCTCAGTGATAAGCACACAAATAGGACATGACATCTAATGAAACAAAAATTGATGTGATGAATCCCCGTTAGTGTACAATGGTGAAACATTTAGTAGGTCCAGGGAGACACTGAAAAAACATCAAAATATAACTGTGAGCAACTATAGTAACACAGAACATAACCAAAAATCCATATATATATTTTTAAAAGAAAAAAATGATGGGTTCTTAGAAATCATATTGAACTTAGAATCGCTATTGATTGTCTTCCACTGTCTTAATATACTGTTTCTAATCTTATTTGATGTGATAGAATAAGGGGATATCAAGTGTATTAACCTTTTCCATATGTTGGTATAAAATGTTATCAAAATACCCTCTAGCAGCAAATGTACCAGCCATTTCTGTTAGAAGTCTTCCAATATTCCTGGGTTCACTTGCAATCCTCTTTAATTGCATATGCTGATTCAAGGGGAAATTGTTCCCCAATTCTGGAGAACTATTGAAGGTTGTTACAATCAGTAGCTTTTATGTATTTATCAGTTTGTTCGGTGTTATCCACTTTAAATCGAAGTCTAAAAAGGGTATTTGTTGATTCTCAACTGTATGTGTGAACCTAATAGTGTGATGCTTTGTATTCAGCTGGTTCACAAAATCAAGGCAACTAAGTAATTCTGTACATTTATCCTGCTAAGATGACTAGTCATAGAAGACCCTATAACTATGAAAGGGTAGATCCAGAGAGTCTGCTGAAGCTAACCTTTCAGACATTTTACAGTAGGGTTCAGACCAAAGCAAACAACTAGTTACTGTGCAATTTTACTTCTTTTCTAAGATATGGTTTTTCTCAAATGAATCACCATCTTGCCAACAAGTTGAGCTCTTCTCTTACACAAGCAAATATAACAGAAGCATGTTGTCTTTAGCAGTTACCGTACCCCTAAAACAGTTACTGGGACTGCTATGTAAATACAGTTAGAGGAAGTGTTAGCATTGTAAATGTGTAATTTCAATGTTTTGAAAGAAGAAAAAGAATGGAGATGCTGGGGATTGAACCCAGGACCTCATACATGCGAAGCATGCGCTCTACCACTGAGCTACATCCCCTTCTTTTGCAAACTGTTTTGATGGGAGACCAGATAAGAGACGATATAATATGTAGTCATGTCAAATAACATTTAAATGACTTCCCTGTCTGGGAATCGAACCCCTGCTTTGTGCGTGATAGGTGGGAAATTATACTAGCAAGGATTGGTTGGAAGAAATTTTGAAAAATGTCTGTCCAAAGTCCATCAACAGTTTTTCATAGCACCATCCTGGAGTCCATCTCAGTGATAAGCACACAAATAGGACATGACATCTAATGAAACAAAAATTGATGTGATGAATCCCCGTTAGTGTACAATGGTGAAACATTTAGTAGGTCCAGGGAGACACTGAAAAAACATCAAAATATAACTGTGAGCAACTATAGTAACACAGAACATAACCAAAAATCTATATATATATATTTTTAAAAGAAAAAAATGATGGGTTCTTAGAAATCATATTGAACTTAGAATCGCTATTGATTGTCTTCCACTGTCTTAATATACTGTTTCTAATCTTATTTGATGTGATAGAATAAGGGGATATCAAGTGTATTAACCTTTTCCATATGTTGGTATAAAATGTTATCAAAATACCCTCTAGCAGCAAATGTACCAGCCATTTCTGTTAGAAGTCTTCCAATATTCCTGGGTTCACTTGCAATCCTCTTTAATTGCATACGCTGATTCAAGGGGAAATTGTTCCCCAATTCTGGAGAACTATTGAAGGTTGTTACAATCAGTAGCTTTTATGTATTTATCAGTTTGTACGGTGTTATCCACTTTAAATCGAAGTCTAAAAAGGGTATTTGTTGATTCTCAACTGTATGTGTGAACCTAATAGTGTGATGCTTTGTATTCAGCTGGTTCACAAAATCAAGGCAACTAAGTAATTCTGTACATTTATCCTGCTAAGATGACTAGTCATAGAAGACCCTATAACTATGAAAGGGTAGATCCAGAGAGTCTGCTGAAGCTCACCTTTCAGAAATTTTACAGTAGGGTTCAGACCAAAGCAAACAACTAGTTACTGTGCAATTTTACTTCTTTTCTAAGATATGGTTTTTCTCAAATGAATCACCATCTTGCCAACAAGTTGAGCTCTTCTCTTACACAAGCAAATATAACAGAAGCATGTTGTCTTTAGCAGTTACCGTACCCCTAAAACAGTTACTGGGACTGCTATGTAAATACAGTTAGAGGAAGTGTTAGCATTGTAAATGTGTAATTTCAATGTTTTGAAAGAAGAAAAAGAATGGAGATGCTGGGGATTGAACCCAGGACCTCATACATGCGAAGCATGCGCTCTACCACTGAGCTACATCCCCTTCTTTTGCAAACTGTTTTGATGGGAGACCAGATAAGAGACGATATAATATGTAGTCATGTCAAATAACATTTAAATGACTTCCCTGTCTGGGAATCGAACCCCTGCTTTGTGCGTGATAGGTGGGAAATTATACTAGCAAGGATTGGTTGGAAGAAATTTTGAAAAATGTCTGTCCAAAGTCCATCAACAGTTTTTCATAGCACCATCCTGGAGTCCATCTCAGTGATAAGCACACAAATAGGACATGACATCTAATGAAACAAAAATTGATGTGATGAATCCCCGTTAGTGTACAATGGTGAAACATTTAGTAGGTCCAGGGAGACACTGAAAAAACATCAAAATATAACTGTGAGCAACTATAGTAACACAGAACATAACCAAAAATCCATATATATATTTTTAAAAGAAAAAAATGATGGGTTCTTAGAAATCATATTGAACTTAGAATCGCTATTGATTGTCTTCCACTGTCTTAATATACTGTTTCTAATCTTATTTGATGTGATAGAATAAGGGGATATCAAGTGTATTAACCTTTTCCATATGTTGGTATAAAATGTTATCAAAATACCCTCTAGCAGCAAATGTACCAGCCATTTCTGTTAGATGTCTTCCAATATTCCTCGGTTCACTTAAATTCCTCTTTAATTGCATATGCTGATTCAAGGGGAAATTGTTCCCCAATTCTGGAGAACTATTGAAGGTTGTTACAATCAGTAGCTTTTATGTATTTATCAGTTTGTACGGTGTTATCCACTTTAAATCGAAGTCTAAAAAGGGTATTTGTTGATTCTCAACTGTATGTGTGAACCTAATAGTGTGATGCTTTGTATTCAGCTGGTTCACAAAATCAAGGCAACTAAGTAATTCTGTACATTTATCCTGCTAAGATGACTAGTCATAGAAGACCCTATAACTATGAAAGGGTAGATCCAGAGAGTCTGCTGAAGCTAACCTTTCAGAAATTTTACAGTAGGGTTCAGACCAAAGCAAACAACTAGTTACTGTGCAATTTTACTTCTTTTCTAAGATATGGTTTTTCTCAAATGAATCACCATCTTGCCAACAAGTTGAGCTCTTCTCTTACACAAGCAAATATAACAGAAGCATGTTGTCTTTAGCAGTTACCGTACCCCTAAAACAGTTACTGGGACTGCTATGTAAATACAGTTAGAGGAAGTGTTAGCATTGTAAATGTGTAATTTAAATGTTTTGAAAGAAGAAAAAGAATGGAGATGCTGGGGATTGAACCCAGGACCTCATACATGCGAAGCATGCGCTCTACCACTTAGCTACATCCCCTTCTTTTGCAAACCGTTTTGATGGGAGACCAAATAAGAGACGATATAATATGTAGTCATGTCAAATAACATTTAAATGACTTCCCTGTCTGGGAATCGAACCCCTGCTTTGTGCGTGATAGGTGGGAAAATCATACTAGCAAGGATTGGTTGGAAGAAATTTTGAAAAATGTCTGTCCAAAGTCCATCAACAGTTTTTCATAGCACCATCCTGGAGTCCATCTCAGTGATAAGCACACAAATAGGACATGACATCTAATGAAACAAAAATTGATGTGATGAATCCCCGTTAGTGTACAATGGTGAAACATTTAGTAGGTCCAGGGAGACACTGAAAAAACATCAAAATATAACTGTGAGCAACTATAGTAACACAGAACATAACCAAAAATCCATATATATATTTTTAAAAGAAAAAAATGATGGGTTCTTAGAAATCATATTGAACTTAGAATCGCTATTGATTGTCTTCCACTGTCTTAATATACTGTTTCTAATCTTATTTGATGCGATAGAATAAGGGGATATCAAGTGTATTAACCTTTTCCATATGTTGGTATAAAATGTTATCAAAATACCCTCTAGCAGCAAATGTACCAGCCATTTCTGTTAGAAGTCTTCCAATATTCCTGGGTTCACTTGCAATCCTCTTTAATTGCATACGCTGATTCAAGGGGAAATTGTTCCCCAATTCTGGAGAACTATTGAAGGTTGTTACAATCAGTAGCTTTTATGTATTTATCAGTTTGTACGGTGTTATCCACTTTAAATCGAAGTCTAAAAAGGGTATTTGTTGATTCTCAACTGTAAGTGTGAACCTAATAGTGTGATGCTTTGTATTCAGCTGGTTCACAAAATCAGGGCAACTAAGTAATTCTGTACATTTATCCTGCTAAGATGACTAGTCATAGAAGACCCTATAACTATGAAAGGGTAGATCCAGAGAGTCTGCTGAAGCTAACCTTTCAGAAATTTTACAGTAGGGTTCAGACCAAAGCAAACAACTAGTTACTGTGCAATTTTACTTCTTTTCTAAGATATGGTTTTTCTCAAATGAATCACCATCTTGCCAACAAGTTGAGCTCTTCTCTTACACAAGCAAATATAACAGAAGCATGTTGTCTTTAGCAGTTACCGTACCCCTAAAACAGTTACTGGGACTGCTATGTAAATACAGTTAGAGGAAGTGTTAGCATTGTAAATGTGTAATTTCAATGTTTTGAAAGAAGAAAAAGAATGGAGATGCTGGGGATTGAACCCAGGACCTCATACATGCGAAGCATGCGCTCTACCACTGAGCTACATCCCCTTCTTTTGCAAACTGTTTTGATGGGAGACCAGATAAGAGACGATATAATATGTAGTCATGTCAAATAACATTTAAATGACTTCCCTGTCTGGGAATCGAACCCCCTGCTTTGTGCGTGATAGGTGGGAAATTATACTAGCAAGGATTGGTTGGAAGAAATTTTGAAAAATGTCTGTCCAAAGTCCATCAACAGTTTTTCATAGCACCATCCTGGAGTCCATCTCAGTGATAAGCACACAAATAGGACATGACATCTAATGAAACAAAAATTGATGTGATGAATCCCCGTTAGTGTACAATGGTGAAACATTTAGTAGGTCCAGGGAGACACTGAAAAAACATCAAAATATAACTGTGAGCAACTATAGTAACACAGAACATAACCAAAAATCCATATATATATTTTTAAAAGAAAAAAATGATGGGTTCTTAGAAATCATATTGAACTTAGAATCGCTATTGATTGTCTTCCACTGTCTTAATATACTGTTTCTAATCTTATTTGATGCGATAGAATAAGGGGATATCAAGTGTATTAACCTTTTCCATATGTTGGTATAAAATGTTATCAAAATACCCTCTAGCAGCAAATGTGCCAGCCATTTCTGTTAGAAGTCTTCCAATATTCCTGGGTTCACTTGCAATCCTCTTTAATTGCATACGCTGATTCAAGGGGAAATTGTTCCCCAATTCTGGAGAACTATTGAAGGTTGTTACAATCAGTAGCTTTTATGTATTTATCAGTTTGTACGGTGTTATCCACTTTAAATCGAAGTCTAAAAAGGGTATTTGTTGATTCTCAACTGTAAGTGTGAACCTAATAGTGTGATGCTTTGTATTCAGCTGGTTCACAAAATCAGGGCAACTAAGTAATTCTGTACATTTATCCTGCTAAGATGACTAGTCATAGAAGACCCTATAACTATGAAAGGGTAGATCCAGAGAGTCTGCTGAAGCTAACCTTTCAGAAATTTTACAGTAGGGTTCAGACCAAAGCAAACAACTAGTTACTGTGCAATTTTACTTCTTTTCTAAGATACAGTATGGTTTTTCTCAAATGAATCACCATCTTGCCAACAAGTTGAGCTCTTCTCTTACACAAGCAAATATAACAGAAGCATGTTGTCTTTAGCAGTTACCGTACCCCTAAAACAGTTACTGGGACTGCTATGTAAATACAGTTAGAGGAAGTGTTAGCATTGTAAATGTGTAATTTCAATGTTTTGAAAGAAGAAAAAGAATGGAGATGCTGGGGATTGAACCCAGGACCTCATACATGCGAAGCATGCGCTCTACCACTGAGCTACATCCCCTTCTTTTGCAAACTGTTTTGATGGGAGACCAGATAAGAGACGATATAATATGTAGTCATGTCAAATAACATTTAAATGACTTCCCTGTCTGGGAATCGAACCCCCTGCTTTGTGCGTGATAGGTGGGAAATTATACTAGCAAGGATTGGTTGGAAGAAATTTTGAAAAATGTCTGTCCAAAGTCCATCAACAGTTTTTCATAGCACCATCCTGGAGTCCATCTCAGTGATAAGCACACAAATAGGACATGACATCTAATGAAACAAAAATTGATGTGATGAATCCCCGTTAGTGTACAATGGTGAAACATTTAGTAGGTCCAGGGAGACACTGAAAAAACATCAAAATATAACTGTGAGCAACTATAGTAACACAGAACATAACCAAAAATCCATATATATATTTTTAAAAGAAAAAAATGATGGGTTCTTAGAAATCATATTGAACTTAGAATCGCTATTGATTGTCTTCCACTGTCTTAATATACTGTTTCTAATCTTATTTGATGCGATAGAATAAGGGGATATCAAGTGTATTAACCTTTTCCATATGTTGGTATAAAATGTTATCAAAATACCCTCTAGCAGCAAATGTGCCAGCCATTTCTGTTAGAAGTCTTCCAATATTCCTGGGTTCACTTGCAATCCTCTTTAATTGCATACGCTGATTCAAGGGGAAATTGTTCCCCAATTCTGGAGAACTATTGAAGGTTGTTACAATCAGTAGCTTTTATGTATTTATCAGTTTGTACGGTGTTATCCACTTTAAATCGAAGTCTAAAAAGGGTATTTGTTGATTCTCAACTGTAAGTGTGAACCTAATAGTGTGATGCTTTGTATTCAGCTGGTTCACAAAATCAAGGCAACTAAGTAATTCTGTACATTTATCCTGCTAAGATGACTAGTCATAGAAGACCCTATAACTATGAAAGGGTAGATCCAGAGAGTCTGCTGAAGCTAACCTTTCAGACATTTTACAGTAGGGTTCAGACCAAAGCAAACAACTAGTTACTGTGCAATTTTACTTCTTTTCTAAGATATGGTTTTTCTCAAATGAATCACCATCGTGCCAACAAGTTGAGCTCTTCTCTTACACAAGCAAATATAACAGAAGCATGTTGTCTTTAGCAGTTACCGTACCCCTAAAACAGTTACTGGGACTGCTATGTAAATACAGTTAGAGGAAGTGTTAGCATTGTAAATGTGTAATTTCAATGTTTTGAAAGAAGAAAAAGAATGGAGATGCTGGGGATTGAACCCAGGACCTCATACATGCAAAGCATGCGCTCTACCAGTGAGCTACATCCCCTTCTTTTGCAAACTGTTTTGATGGGAGACCAAATAAGAGACGATATACTATGTAGTCATGTCAAATAACATTTAAATGACTTCCCTGTCTGGGAATCGAACCCCTGATTTGTGCGTGATAGGTGGGAAATTATACAAGCAAGGTTTGGTTGGAAGAAATTTTGAAAAATGTCTGTCCAAAGTCCATCAACAGTTTTTCATAGCACCATCCTGGAGTCCATCTCAGTGATAAGCACACAAATAGGACATGACATCTAATGAAAAAAAAATTGATGTGATGAATCCCCGTTAGTGTACAATGGTGAAACATTTAGTAGGTCCAGGGAGACACTGAAAAAACATCAAAATATAACTGTGAGCAACTATAATAAAGAAAAACCTGGCGCCAGATAGTCAGTGGAATGTCCTGTACTCCTCAAGGGAACCGCACACTTGCTCGACAGACCATGCAAAGAAAAGAACACAAACAAACAAAAATCATAGCGCAACACTGTGGGGTAAGCAGTATTGAACTAATACACATAAACAGTTATGAATCCTAGCGATAATTAAAACAATTTTTTTTTTATTATTAAAAAGAACTATGCCAAGACCGACTATGGCAAATACAAAGAACCGCAGGTCATCCGGAGCACAAAAATTGGAGCCCTACTTACATACAGCTAGATTAAGCTCGCATGGTAGGAACAAGTCCTAAGTAGAGATGATCTCCCTGGCGGGTGATGCCTCTGCTCCACTGCGGCTCAGACACCAGTCAGTCCTTCGATGGTAACCGGAACAGCTCCGGCCGTGGGGGCTGGTGTGCGGGGTCCACAGCTCTGCACCGCGTGTAGACACACGCCTCACTTCCTCCTACGGAACAACAGGAAGTCTCTGCGTGCCCGCGCGCGATAGTGCCTGTTGTCTTAAAGGAACAGCTGGCTAGCTGAAGGGAAAGCTGGGCTCCAAATGCCAAATGTCCTCAAACGTCCAAAGTCAGTCAGATAGTGGCTGTGCCACTAGCCCTACGCGTTTCGTAGATGTCACTCTACTTCCTCAGGGGCTGAAAACAATGATACTTGGTGACACATAGATATACCCTATCCAATTAAAATTAATTGATCGTTTATAATTAAAACAGCCTGTATGTCATTAGTACCAAATCACTACATGGACTCTTAGACATACATGACATCAAACACATAAAAAACACATATAAAACACATAAAAACAACAGTGCCAACATATGCCAAAGCATGTATATACCCTAATGACATATGTATATTCAATAAACCAATAGTGGTATGAAGATATTCAAACTCTCCCCTTGGGTATATATAATTGCTACACAAACTCCTTCTGCTCTTAATTCAGCAGGTGCTGCACTAGTCACTGACACAAAAGTTAACTCTCTCCTCACTTTTATCACTAGACCAATCTAATTCCCTAAGAAAGAACCCAATTCAAAATCTATGTTAAGACCATTGGGGGACAGGGTCTTCAGTTCAAAGATCCAAAAGGCCTCACGTCTGTTTATATGTTTAATAATGTCCCCACCTCTCCAGTCTGGAGTACATAACTCAATGGGTTGACAGACCAGGCCCTTTGGGTCTTTGCCGTGATGCAGCAGAAAATGGTGGGACACACTGTGCGTTGTTAGACCTTTCTTTATGTTATAGACATGTTCGTACATACGTCTTTGGAAGGTTCTACCAGTGCGTCCCACATATTGCAAGCCGCATGGGCATTGCAACATATAGATTACAAATTGCGATTTGCATGTAATGTGCGACATAATCTTGTATAGTTTATCAGTAACATTAGATCTAAACTCAATGCTACACCTACTGTATTTACATGCTATGCACTTTTTGCATGGTTTGAACCCATTAGGACCCTTTGTGGTTAGCATTTTATCCTTCCCTTGATGTAACGGACAACTAGGTGCCAATTTGTTTTTAAAATTATTTGCTTTTTTAAAAATAATAGAAGGTCTTGGAGTTAGTACCTGTGAAAGTGTAGCGTCCTGTAGCAAAATTGGCCAGTGCTTGGCAAAGATGTTTCTTATTCTTGGGGCCATAGCGTTATACTGGGTAATGAAAGAGATGTTGTTCCTTCCTTGATCTAACCCTTTCTCTTTATATTGAAGGAGCTTATTCCTGTCCATATCTTGGACCAGGGATATTGTGCTCTCTAGTTCTTCAATAGGGTAATTCCTTTCAAGAAATTTTTCTTTAAGTTCATCCGCCTGTACCGCAAATGTCTCCAAATTTGAGCAATTGCGCCTCAGCCGGATGAACTGCCCTTTGGGGATGTTCTTAATCCATTGCGGATTATGGTGACTGTTGGCCATGACATAATTGTTGGCCTGTACAGGTTTAAAATATGTTGGAGTGTGTATTTGATCATCAATGATGTTAATATTGAGATCTAAGAAATTAATAGTGTTCTTATCATACTGGCAAACAAATCTCAAATTTCTTTCGTTCGCATTGAGGTATAAGATAAATTCCTCTAATACCTCCAAATCCCCATCCCAAATAAATATAACGTCATCAATGTAGCGCCGCCAGAGCACGAGGTTGGCACCAAATGGGCAATTATTCCAAATGACCTCCTTCTCCCATTGCCCCATAAAGCAACTATAGTAACACAGAACATAACCAAAAATCCATATATATATATTTTTAAAAGAAAAAAATGATGGGTTCTTAGAAATCATATTGAACTTAGAATCGCTATTGATTGTCTTCCACTGTCTTAATATACTGGACCTCATACATGCGAAGCATGCGCTCTACCACTGAGCTACATCCCCTTCTTTTGCAAACTGTTTTGATGGGAGAACAAATAAGAGACGATATAATATGTAGTCATGTCAAATAACATTTAAATGACTTCCCTGTCTGGGAATCGAACCCCTGCTTTGCGCGTGATAGGTGGAAAATTATACTAGCAAGGATTGGTTGGAAGAAATTTTGAAAAATGTCTGTCCAAAGTCCATCAACAGTTTTTCATAGCACCATCCTGGACTCCATCTCAGTGATAAGCACACAAATAGGACATGACATCTAATGAAACAAAAATTGATGTGATGAATCCCCGTTAGTGTACAATGGTGAAACATTTAGTAGGTCCAGGGAGACACTGAAAAAACATCAAAATATAACTGTGAGCAACTATAGTAACACAGAACATAACCAAAAATCCATATATATATTTTTAAAAGAAAAAAATGATGGGTTCTTAGAAATCATATTGAACTTAGAATCGCTATTGATTGTCTTCCACTGTCTTAATATACTGTTTCTAATCTTATTTGATGCGATAGAATAAGGGGATATCAAGTGTATTAACCTTTTCCATATGTTGGTATAAAATGTTATCAAAATACCCTCTAGCAGCAAATGTACCAGCCATTTCTGTTAGAAGTCTTCCAATATTCCTGGGTTCACTTGCAATCCTCTTTAATTGCATACGCTGATTCAAGGGGAAATTGTTCCCCAATTCTGGAGAACTATTGAAGGTTGTTACAATCAGTAGCTTTTATGTATTTATCAGTTTGTACGGTGTTATCCACTTTAAATCGAAGTCTAAAAAGGGTATTTGTTGATTCTCAACTGTAAGTGTGAACCTAATAGTGTGATGCTTTGTATTCAGCTGGTTCACAAAATCAAGGCAACTAAGTAATTCTGTACATTTATCCTGCTAAGATGACTAGTCATAGAAGACCCTATAACTATGAAAGGGTAGATCCAGAGAGTCTGCTGAAGCTAACCTTTCAGACATTTTACAGTAGGGTTCAGACCAAAGCAAACAACTAGTTACTGTGCAATTTTACTTCTTTTCTAAGATATGGTTTTTCTCAAATGAATCACCATCTTGCCAACAAGTTGAGCTCTTCTCTTACACAAGCAAATATAACAGAAGCATGTTGTCTTTAGCAGTTACCGTACCCCTAAAACAGTTACTGGGACTGCTATGTAAATACAGTTAGAGGAAGTGTTAGCATTGTAAATGTGTAA
The DNA here is from genome assembly GCF_040206685.1 of Ascaphus truei. Classification (NCBI taxonomy): domain Eukaryota; kingdom Metazoa; phylum Chordata; class Amphibia; order Anura; family Ascaphidae; genus Ascaphus; species Ascaphus truei. The sequence continues at coordinate 33,254,207 of NC_134501.1, read as the reverse complement.
TTTCAATGTTTTGAAAGAAGAAAAAGAATGGAGATGCTGAGGATTGAACCCAGGACCTCATACATGCAAAGCATGCGCTCTACCACTGAGCTACATCCCCTTCTTTTGCAAACTGTTTTGATGGGAGACCAAATAAGAGACGATATAATATGTAGTCATGTCAAATAACATTTAAATGACTTCCCTGTCTGGGAATCGAACCCCTGCTTTGTGCGTGATAGGTGGGAAAATCATACTAGCAAGGATTGGTTGGAAGAAATTTTGAAAAATGTCTGTCCAAAGTCCATCAACAGTTTTTCATAGCACCATCCTGGAGTCCATCTCAGTGATAAGCACACAAATAGGACATGACATCTAATGAAACAAAAATTGATGTGATGAATCCCCGTTAGTGTACAATGGTGAAACATTTAGTAGGTCCAGGGAGACACTGAAAAAACATCAAAATATAACTGTGAGCAACTATAGTAACACAGAACATAACCAAAAATCCATATATATATTTTTAAAAGAAAAAAATGATGGGTTCTTAGAAATCATATTGAACTTAGAATCGCTATTGATTGTCTTCCACTGTCTTAATATACTGTTTCTAATCTTATTTGATGTGATAGAATAAGGGGATATCAAGTGTATTAACCTTTTCCATATGTTGGTATAAAATGTTATCAAAATACCCTCTAGCAGCAAATGTGCCAGCCATTTCTGTTAGAAGTCTTCCAATATTCCTGGGTTCACTTGCAATCCTCTTTAATTGCATACGCTGATTCAAGGGGAAATTGTTCCCCAATTCTGGAGAACTATTGAAGGTTGTTACAATCAGTAGCTTTTATGTATTTATCAGTTTGTACGGTGTTATCCACTTTAAATCGAAGTCTAAAAAGGGTATTTGTTGATTCTCAACTGTAAGTGTGAACCTAATAGTGTGATGCTTTGTATTCAGCTGGTTCACAAAATCAAGGCAACTAAGTAATTCTGTACATTTATCCTGCTAAGATGACTAGTCATAGAAGACCCTATAACTATGAAAGGGTAGATCCAGAGAGTCTGCTGAAGCTAACCTTTCAGACATTTTACAGTAGGGTTCAGACCAAAGCAAACAACTAGTTACTGTGCAATTTTACTTCTTTTCTAAGATATGGTTTTTCTCAAATGAATCACCATCTTGCCAACAAGTTGAGCTCTTCTCTTACACAAGCAAATATAACAGAAGCATGTTGTCTTTAGCAGTTACCGTACCCCTAAAACAGTTACTGGGACTGCTATGTAAATACAGTTAGAGGAAGTGTTAGCATTGTAAATGTGTAATTTCAATGTTTTGAAAGAAGAAAAAGAATGGAGATGCTGGGGATTGAACCCAGGACCTCATACATGCAAAGCATGCACTCTACCACTGAGCTACATCCCCTTCTTTTGCAAACTGTTTTGATGGGAGACCAAATAAGAGACGATACAATATGTAGTCATGTAAAATAACATTTAAATGACTTCCCTGTCTGGGAATCGAACCCCTGCTTGTGCGTGATAGGTGGGAAATTATACTAGCAAGGATTGGTTGGAAGAAATTTTGAAAAATGTCTGTCCAAAGTCCATCAACAGTTTTTCATAGCACCATCCTGGACTCCATCTCAGTGATAAGCACACAAATAGGACATGACATCTAATGAAACAAAAATTGATGTGATGAATCCCCGTTAGTGTACAATGGTGAAACATTTAGTAGGTCCAGGGAGACACTGAAAAAACATCAAAATATAACTGTGAGCAACTATAGTAACACAGAATATAACCAAAAATCCATATATATATTTTTAAAAGAAAAAAATGATGGGTTCTTAGAAATCATATTGAACTTAGAATCGCTATTGATTGTCTTCCACTGTCTTAATATACTGTTTCTAATCTTATTTGATGCGATAGAATAAGGGGATATCAAGTGTATTAACCTTTTCCATATGTTGGTATAAAATGTTATCAAAATACCCTCTAGCAGCAAATGTACCAGCCATTTCTGTTAGAAGTCTTCCAATATTCCTGGGTTCACTTGCAATCCTCTTTAATTGCATACGCTGATTCAAGGGGAAATTGTTCCCCAATTCTGGAGAACTATTGAAGGTTGTTACAATCAGTAGCTTTTATGTATTTATCAGTTTGTACGGTGTTATCCACTTTAAATCGAAGTCTAAAAAGGGTATTTGTTGATTCTCAACTGTAAGTGTGAACCTAATAGTGTGATGCTTTGTATTCAGCTGGTTCACAAAATCAAGGCAACTAAGTAATTCTGTACATTTATCCTGCTAAAATGACTAGTCATAGAAGACCCTATAACTGTGAAAGGGTAGACCCAGAGAGTCTGCTGAAGCTAACCTTTCAGACATTTTACAGTAGGGTTCAGACCAAAGCAAACAACTAGTTACTGTGCAATTTTACTTCTTTTCTAAGATATGGTTTTTCTCAAATGAATCACCATCTTGCCAACAAGTTGAGCTCTTCTCTTACACAAGCAAATATAACAGAAGCATGTTGTTTTTAGCAGTTACCGTACCCCTAAAACAGTTACTGGGACTGCTATGTAAATACAGTTAGAGGAAGTGTTTGCATTGTAAATGTGTAATTTCAATGTTTTGAAAGAAGAAAAAGAATGGAGATGCTGGGGATTGAACCCAGGACCTCATACATGCGAAGCATGCGCTCTACCACTGAGCTATATCCCCTTCTTTTGCAAACTGTTTTGATGGGAGACCAAATAAGAGACGATACAATATGTAGTCATGTCAAATAACATTTGAATGACTTCCCTGTCTGGGAATCGAACCCCTGCTTGTGCGTGATA